>NC_057403.1:15137588-15243401 GCF_019320065.1 Cervus canadensis | reverse complement strand
ATATGTTTGAAGTCTTTGGAAATGTAAGAAGGACTGATGATGGTTATTTTTGTATGTTATCACTTCCCATCTTTTCATGGTTACATCTTTACCTGGGTACCAGGTATGGCTGCCCTTAATATGCACCTGTCTTACAGGTGCATTACAAAAGGTGTCTTACGAAAGTGTGAGTTCCTGAGTCATGTCTGACTCATTGTGACCCCATAGACTGTAGCCTGCCAGGTTCCTCTTTCCATGGGATTTCCCAGGCAAGAATACTGGAGAGGGTTGCCATTTCTTTCTCCTGGGTATCTTCCTGACCGGCGGATCTTCCCGACCCAGGGATCGAACCCGGGTCCCTTGAATTGCTGGCCGACTCTTTACCATCTGAGCCATTGGAGGTGTCTTACGGTTGGGACTTAAATGATGGAAGGCCCTCTGAATTCACTACCCCTTTTCACAGAGACCACCCTTCACACAGCTTTCCAGCAGGAATATGAAATCAATCCCAATTCTGTAAGAAATAAATTTTTGTGTGTGATGGGTGACTTTTAATTCAAGGGCTCCTTGCCAGCTTTGCAGATATTCTCTTAGAACTGCACTGCAGCCTGAAACTTCCTCCTTTCTAGGGACCCAATGTGCATCCTGCTCTGAGGACCCTCCCAGGCTCCTCCCACTTCTGCCTCACTTTCCTTCACAGGCATTTTCCGCAAGGCATGTCTTAGATGTCTAATCCCATCCTGGCTGCATCTCACGGAATGAAAACTGTCATACTAGACATGAAACCTTGTACTCAATCCCCCTGTTTTCTCTCTTCCATATTTAGTAAGTAACATGTTCCTGTGGATCTTTGTGCTTTCCCTCCCCACATATATAACACCTTTTGTCTGTTTCTTCTTTTTCACTTCAGTGGTCCTCACCGTTCAACTCAAGACTGAAAATCAGTGCTAATGTGAGCTGATGATGTACATACTCTGTGCCAGGCTCTGTGCTATATATTTGCCAAATATCTCATTTAATTCATATAATAACCCAGTCAGATAGATATTATTTCCAGTTTATAGATGGAAAATCTGAGGTTTACAATGGTGGAACCCTAAAGCCATATGGCTAATGAGATGTGGATGGAGAGTCAAGTCGTCCTAGGAACACCTGACTGTATACAGCCTAATGAAGTTGAGAAGGTCCCCTGGAGAAGGAAATGGCAACCCACTCCCGTCTTCTTGCCTGGGAAATCCCATGGGCAGTGGAGCCTGGTGAGCTACAGTCCATGGGGCCTCAAAGAGTTGGACAGGACTTAGTAACTAAACAGCAGCAACAACCATGATAATAGTAATAATTATAGCAGCTAAATTGTTTGGAAAATGTTCCCCATGTTGATGTATTGCTAAGGGTTTAGTTGAATCTTACATTAAATCTGTGAAAAAATGCCATAAAGAAGGTTCTTCTATTGCACTTCTCCCTTGAGGACTCTGAGGCTGAGAGAAGTGAAGAATCTCGTGCAAGAATTTATAATTGTAAATGCTTATATTAAAAGAAGGATCTCAAATCAACAACCTAATTTTACAACTTAAGGGAGAAGAAAAAAGCTAAATTCAAAGCTAGCAGAAGGAAGGAAATAATAATAATTAGAATGGAGATAAAGAAATTAGCGGATGGAGAAACAGTAGATAGAATCAATAAAACCAGTATTTTGTTCTTCAAAAAGATTAACAAAATTGACAAATCTTTAACTAGATTGACTAAGAAAAAAAGAGAAGATTCAAATTATAAAAATCAGAAATGAATGTGGAATCATTACTACTAATTCTACAAAAATAATACAAAGTATAAGAGTACTAGGAATAATCCTATGCCAATAAATTGGATAATCTGTGAAATGGACAAATTTCTGGATACATGAGAGCTACCAAGATGTAATCATAAAGAAATAGAATATATGAACAGACGTATAAAGTAAGGAGGTTAAATAAATAAAACCATTTGAAAAAAACCCACTAACCATTTAGGATAAAACACTCAAATCTAGGAAAAAAAGGAAACCACCTCAATATAATAAAGGCCATATATAAAAATCCCACAGCTAACATCATCCTAAATGGTGAAAGAGTGAACATTGATTTTCTGAGATCAGGAGCATGACAACAATGCCTGATATTTCCAACTCTATTCAAAATAGTATTGGACATACTGGCCAGAGGGATTAGGCAAGAAAAAGAAACAAAAGACATCCAAATTGCAAAAGAAGAATAAAATTATTTCTGTTTGCAGTTGACATGACCTTATATGTAGAAAATGATAAAGATTTCCCAGAAAACTGTTAGAACTAATAAACAATTCACCAAAGTTGAAGGATACTAAATCAACATGTAAAGATCAATTGCTCTTATATACAATAAAATATTCAAAAAGGAAGTTAAGAAAATTTTATTCTATTTTGATATGAAAAATAATATCAAAAGAACAAAATACTTAGGAATTAACAAGGAAGGTGAAAGATTTATACATTTAGGAATTATAAATAAGCACTACTGAAAGTAATTAAAGAAGATGTAAACAAGAGGAATGGATAAAGAAGATGTGGTACATATATGCACCATGGAATATTACTCAGATATTAGGAGAATGAAATAGTCCCATTTGCAAAAACATGGATGGACCTAGAGAGTCTCATACTAAGTGAACCAAGTTGGACAGAGAAAGACAAATATCATATGCTATCACTGGTAACTGGAATCTATTTTAAAAAGTGATACAAATGAACTTATTTACAAAACTCAAACAGACTCAACATATTTAGAAGACAAACCTATGGTTACCAAAGGGGAAAAGTGTGTGTGTGGGAATAAATGAGGAGCATGGGGTCAACATGTACATACTACTATATATAAAACAGATAACCAACAGGGACCTACTGTATAGCATGGGGAGCTCTACTCAATATTCTGTAATAATCTATATGGCTAAAGAGTCTGGAAAAGAATGTATATATGTATACGTATAACTGAATCACTTTACTATACACCTGAAACTGACACAACATTGTAAAATATACTCCTATAATTTTTTCTAAAAGAAGAGACAAATGGCCAATAATCACATGAAAAGATGCTCAACATCACCAGTAATTAGGGGAATGCAAATCAAAACCACAGTGAGATATCACTTCTTACCCTTTAGAATGGTTATTAAAAAAAAAAAAGCAAACAGAAAACAAGAAGTGTTTGCAAGCATGTGTAAAAGTTGAAACTTTTGTGCATTGCGGGTGAGAATGCAAAATACTACAACCACCTTGGAAAACTACATGGTCATTCATCAAACAGTTGGACAAACAATTGCCATTTGATCCAGTGATTCCACTGGTGGTTGTGTGCCCAAAAGACTGAAAGCGGAACTTCCCTAGTGGTCCAGTGGTTAAGAATCCACCTTCTAATGCAGGGGACATGGGTTCAATCCTTGGTCAGGGAACTAAGGTCCCAGATGCCTCGGAGCAACTAAGCCCGAGAACAGGACAATCCATGTGCCACAGCAAGAGAAGCCATCACACTGCAACTAAAGAAAGCCTGCACACCAGAATGAAGAGCCCCCATGATGCAATGAAGACCCAGTGCAGCCACAATAAAAAAGATTGAAAGCAGTGATTGAAGAGATACTTAGACACCCATGTTCACGGTAGCATATTCACAAAAGGTGGAAACAATTTAAAGGACAATCAACTTATGAACGATCAAATGTTGTGTATAGATACAAGGGAATATACTTCAGCCTTTCAAAGGAATGAAATTCAGACATATGCTATAATATGGATGGGACCTTGAAGACATAATGCTAGTAAGTGAAATAAATCAGACCCAAAGGGATAATTATAATGTTATATGATTCCACTACTTTGGCCATCTGATGCAAAGAGACAACTCATTGGAAAAGACCCTGATGCTGGGAGGAGAGCAGGAGGAGAAGGGGATGACAAGGGTAAATGATTGGATGGCATCATCAAACTCAATGGACATGAGTTTAAGCAATCTCTGGGAGATGGTGAAGGACAGGGAAGCCCGGTGTGCTACAGTCCATGGGGGTGCTAGGAGCTGGACACGACTGAGCGACTGAACTATAACATGATTCCACTTATACAAAATGACTATCATAATCAAATTCATAGAGACAAAGAAAGTAGAATGGTATTTGCCAGGGTTTGAGGTGGGGGACTTCTAGAAGTTATTGTTTAAGGGGTACAGAGTTTTTAATAAGAAGAAAAAGTTCTAAATGGATAGAACTATCTAAATGGATAGTTCTAAATGGATAGTGAATGTACTTAATGCTACTGACCTGCAGTCTTAAAATGGCTAAAATCATATATTTTATGTAATCTTCACATTAAAAAAATGGTAACAGCAAAAAACAACAACAACGAATCTTGTGAAAGTTAAACTAAAATGCTAAACCCAGGAGAAGAAACTGTATTTGATTCAGAGATTGAGCTGTTACTCATTCTGCCACCTGTTTACTGTGTGCGTGTATTCAGTTGCTCAGTTGTGTCTGACCCTTTGCAACCCTATGGACTGTAGTCCGCCAGGCTCCTCTGTCCATGGGATTTCCCAGGCAAGAATACTGGAGTGGCTTGCCATTTCCTCCTCCAGGAGAGCTTCCCAACCCAGGGATCAAACCTTCGTCTCCTGCATTGCAGGAGGATTCTTTACCACTAAGCCACCTCGGAAGCCCTATAGTGGTCTCATTTGTTATTCTGCCCACCGTGACCTCTCTCCATTTTCCACACGATTGTTAGCATAATCCACAGAGAAAGATATAGCATAAGGCAAATGGTCACTTACATTTCACATGCAGCCTGAGGGGGTCACTTTTGCTGGAGTTGCCCCTGTTGGAGACCTCACACTGATAATTCCCTGTGTCTTTTCTGCTGACGGGGTCTATGGTGAGGGTGCTATTGTCCAGGGACAGTGTCATCCCCCTTGTGAGGAGGAGACTCTGGCCTTTGAAAAACCAGTGTATGGAGACCCCAGTCTCATCTGTGAGGCAGGTCAGGACCACGGGACCCTCATGTTCTGCGACTGTGGTGTTGCTGCCTTGGAGGGAGGGCCGTGCCACTGGGTCTGTGGAGAGACAGGGGTGACTGCTGAGAGGGGGTCAGGGGCCTGGGCCATGCTCCCTCTCAGAGATCTCAGCCAGCCCCGGGCCCCAGTGACCCCTGTAAAGGTGACCTAGAGGATGGCCCTGAATCTGTGATGAAGGAATGGAGTCTCTCTTCATTGATGATCTGTAAGGAGAAGACTGTCCCTCCTCTCTGACCCCCAGGTACCCTGGGATGACCCCTGACCAGTCTCCCTGGACATCTCTGTAGTATCAGCACTGGGACCCTCTTCTCAGCCCATATGTCTAACATCCTCATCAAGTGGAGTTTGTTTGTTTTTTTTTTAAGTTAACTTTCCTGGACCTTTTCCCACAATTTTCCTTGACTATCAAAAAATTCAGGGACTTCCCTGGTGGTCCAGTGGCTAAGACATCACACTCCCAATGCAAGGGGCTCGGGTTTAATCCTTGGTCCGGGAACTAGATCCCACATCCTGAAACGAAGAGTTTTTGTGCCACAACCAGAAGATCTCACATGCCACAACTAAGACCCAATGCAGCCAAATAAGTAAATAAAAATACCTAAATTGAAAAAAATTCAAAAACCCAGCCTAACCTGCTCTCCATGCTGAGTCTCAGGGGAAGGACTGGACTCCACCCCTGCTCAGAGGCGGCTCTTGGGGCTGAGCCCTGGCTGGTGACCTGCTGAGAAACCTTGGCCTCAGGGAGCTGGGAATCATCCGCCCCAGTCAGCCCCGCCTGGGCGGCCAATACCCACCAGCGGCCCAGGTTCTCAGTGGTCGCTGGAGCCGGGACCCTGGGACAGGGTCTGGGGAGGGGCTTCCCTGTGGGCCTGAGCTTCTCTGTGAGGATCCCTCAGGCCAGGCCCCTACTGAGACCTGCAGGGTCCTCCTCAGGGTCATGGTTGCAGGGAGGGACCCAGGGGGGCTGGACTGAGAGTTCTCTCCCTCTGCTGAGTCCCTCCCATCAGACCGTCCTTCTTTCTGCACGGTGTTTGCAGGGTCCAGATACCCTGAGTGGAATTCTGACCCATTGGAGTTCGTCTCCACTGTGTGTGTCCTGCACTAAATGTTCAAACCCCAACACGGGACATAATGTAGAGGGAGATGGAGGCACCATCAGGGTCTGTCAAAGCAGAATTCAACCGCTCCCCACCCCAACACCCCGAGGTAAGAGGATGCACTCACGGTGTATGTTGAGGTGTCCAGTCTGTCTTTCTGTCTGTAAATCAAACTTTAAAATGAGCAGGGTGTAGGATCCTGTGTCTTTCTGGGTGATGTTCTGGATCAGCAGGGTTCCACTGGGGTAAAGTGTCTCCCGACCGCTGTATGCAGGCCCTTTGGTAATTAAATTAGTGGCTACTCCGTATGATGCAATTAGCTGGATGGTTTCTACCCTTTCTCCTCTGTACCAGGAATAGCGTAGAGTTTTCTCTGTCACGTTGTGGGCAAGTAGCAGGACATTGGATCCTTCTGTAGCAAGGGGTGGCACCGTTTCAATAGAGAGCTGGGCAGTGGTGGGCGGGGTCCAGAAAGTTAAGAGTGAGGCTAGGAGGGAAGAGAGAGAAATCAGTTAATATTCTGACCTGTGTGGGGGATGGGGAAATGGTGCCCTGGGTCCTAAGCTGGTCTCTTCATCCCTCAAGCCTTAGTGTGTGTGTGTGTGTGTGTGTGTGTGTGGTCAAGCTTAGTAGCATGACCCCCATCACTTCGGCCCCTCTGGGCTCTGTATTTCCTCTGTTTCCCCAGTTTTCCCCCGGCTCACTCCTTCACTGCCCTCACACAACTGCTCACACTCAAGGGCCTCTTGGGAGATGTCCTTCCCCCCCGACCACCTGCTCTAAAGACCCTCCATGTTCATTTGCTGACCCTTCCCTGCTCCATTTCCTGCATGACGCCTGTCAGTGCCTGACAGCACATTCTAGATCTGTCTGCTTGTCTGTCTTCCTCCCCACAGAGTGTAAGCTCTGTGAGGGCAGGGGTTGTCTGATCCTGCTTGAAACGCAGTGCCAGGACCAGGCTCCAGACATTGTACCTGGGGATGAAGGAATGAGAGGTCCCAGGAATTCCACAGCCTGGTTTTGTCAGTTTCTGAGGGTGCTGGGTAAGGACAATGTTTAGTGTCACGGCTAAGTGTTTTTCTGTAGTGACACCCAGACATAAGTTATTATTATTGTCATCAGTTTTCAACAGTTACTGCTCAGTGAAGAATAACTTGTAAAAGCTACACTAGTTGAAGTTTTCCTGCCCCTCACCAGTTCTAGTTCATGGAGAGTCTCCTGTGGCTGAGCCCCTGTCCTCTGCCCTCAGGTCTGAACAGAAGCACTCTGTCCCCTCTCAGAGCCAGGTATCTCCCAGTAATCCCACCCAGTCTCTTGTTCTCCCTGAAAACTGCCTCTGCCCACTCCCTGAAAATTGTCCCCACTCACCTGCCAGCAGGAGCCTGCTCCAGGGGACACACCCTCTGCGGGAAGGGCCTGAGGGGCGCTCCATGGTGCCCGCTGTCTGCTGCTCTCTCTCTCTCCGTGAGGAGAACTTCTGCTCCAGAAACGCTCACAAGCCCTGCAGTCGCCCTGTGAGCTGTGCTTCCCCCTCTGTGCTGGGCTTACTCCTGGGGAGGAGCAGAGCTAGTTCACAGGCCCGGGGGCGGGGTCTCTGCCCAGGCCCCACCCTCTCCCTCCCCTCTCATTCCCTGCCTGCTTTCTCTCCTCTTCCCTCTTCCCTTTCTGTTACATTTCATTTGCCTGGGAAGCCTGCTGTTTCTGCCTTTGGCAGCTTGACTTCTCACCCTAGACACACACATATGCAGTTTCCCCACTGTTGGGGAGAGCACCTCCCTGGGGCTCCTGTCCTGGGCGTTACCCAGTAGGTCTCAGTTGAGGGGTGAGTCAGCCTCCCCGCTTCCACAGTCTCCAGCCTCATGTTCTCCTTCTGGCTTTCCGCTGCAGAGCAGTTGGCTGGGTGGTTGGGGAGGAGGTGCATCGGGAACTCTAGTCAGAGGGACAGTGTCCCCACGGTGCATGGGAACCAACTGTGGCGCTTCATGAAGACTTTGAACCCCCCAGAGGGACCTTAGGAAAGCTGCTTCAGCAGCCACACAGGTCACATGCTTGCCCAGCCTGGCTCAGACTCCAGGATGTAGGGTGGGAGCAGCCTCTCCCCAACGTGGATGCACAGGGAGGGTCTGCAGATCCTGTTAAAATGCAGAGCCTGACTCAGCAGGGGTGGGGTGGACCTGAGAGTCTGCATCTAACAAGCTCTCAGGTGATGCTGACCATACTGGACTGTGGAGCACACTTTCTATAGCAAGGCTGATGGTGACAAGTCAACTGAGAGGCCGCCGCCCTCCCCCCAGTGGCGGCCTCTGCCGTGTTCTGGTCTGGGGTCTGCCAGCACCACACAGAGACCCCAGGATCACCGAAGCAGGGTATTATTTCCTTTTGTAACACTGGTGTAACACTTCCCTGGTGGCTCAGCTGGTAAAGAATCCGCCTGCAATGCAGGAGACCAGGGTTCAATCCCTGGGTAGGGGAGATCCTCTGGAGGAGGGCATGGCAACCCACTCCAGTATTCTTGCCTGGAGAATCAGATGGACAGAGGAGCCTGGCGGGCGACAGCCATGGGGTCGCAAAGAGTCAGAGGCGACTGTCACGTTGAGGGTCTTGCCAGGGTTCTCAGAGGCTGTGAGAAGGTTGTGTTCTATTCCCATCAGAAGCCTCCAGAAAAGGACTGAGGGGCTGGAAAGAGGGCGTGAGTAACGCCGGATGAGAGGGATCCTCCTTCTTTCTCCTTGGGGGTCCAGTGGGGCCACAGCTTCCAGGGTGTGGGCTGAAGGAATAGTAGTTGCTAATGGTGTGAAGTGGGCCCACGCCTGGCTGTATGGAGGAGGTGCTGGAGTCCAGTGTGGGGGGCGTGGAAAGCGAGGAGGACCGTGGACTGAGGTGACACCGGTGAGGGTCTGACTGCTGGGCTGAGGGAGGTCTGAGACCCTTGGGGAGACTCGAGGCCGTGGAGGAACTCTGCTGCCCTCTGGTGGACAGGGGAGGAAATGCAGCAGTCCCCGCACCACGCGGTTCTGCCTAACATCATGGATTATCGAGGGTCGTTGTTGCTGTGTCGGAGAAGGCAATGGCACCCCACTCCAGTATTCTTGCTGGAAAATCCCATGGACGGAGGAGCCTGGCAGGCTGCAGTCCATGGGCTCTCGAAGAGTCGGACACGACTGAGCGACTTCACTTTCATTTTTCACTTTCATGCATTGGAGGGGAATGAAGGCAATGGCACCCCACTCCAGTATTCTTGCCTGGAGAATCCCAGGGATGGGGAGCCTGGTGGGCTGCCGTCTATGGGGTCGCACAGAGTCGGACACGACTGAAGTGACTTAGCAGCAGTAGGAGCAGCAGCAGTTGTTGCTGTGAACGGCCTTTCTCTAGTTGAGGAGCGTGGGCTTCTCATTGGGGTGGCTTCTCTTGTTGCGGAGTTCCCTGCCTGAATTTCCTTATTATTATTAAAAATGATAATGTTTTTTGTACTTTTGGTCGCGCTGGGTCTTTGTGGCTGCACTCAGGTTTTCTCTCGTTGCGGTGAGCAGGGGCTACCCTTCGGTGCGGGGCACATTGCGGTGGCGTCTCTGGTTGCGCAGCAGAGGCTCTAGGGCACGCGGACTTCCGTAGCTGTGGCTCTCGGGCTCGGTAGCTGTAACACTGAACTTAGTTGCTCTGAGGCGGGTGGGATCCTCCCGGCCCAGGGATCAAACCCGTGTCTCCTGCATTGGTGGGTGGATTCCCAACCTCTGGACCACCAAGGCAGCCATGGATGGTAGTCTGGGCAGAGACATTTGCTTGCAGAGAAGACAGATCTGTATCCAGAGTACCTGCCTGTCCCAGTAAGAACAGAAGGCTGCCCTTTTATCACGGAGAAGGTTCACTGTAATCAGCCTGCCACCAGGTAACTGGCTGATCACCCTGGGGAGCTGTGCCCTGACTGAGGCCCGGCGTGTCCCGGGGCTGACAGACTGAGCCCTCATCGGTGGCTGTAGCCAGGTCAGCCTTGGTGAGTGGAAGTCTGTGTTGCTGAGTCCACGTATGACTTGCATCCTCACCGCCATGGCCAATATATTCGTGAGCCCACCATTCGAAGGCAGGGGTAGCTGGGGAAAGAGGCTGACTGGGGTTTCCCTGGTGGCCCTGCCGTTGAAAATCTGCCTGGCAGCGCAGGGGATGTGGGTTCGATCCCTGGTCTGGGGCAACTAAGCCCGTGTGCCACAACTACTGACCCTGGGCCCAGAGCCCACGGGCTGCAACTACTGAGGACCGAGCACCCTAGAGCTTGTGCTCTGCAACAAGAGAAGCCACTGCAGTGAAGAGGAGCCGCCACTCACTGCAACTATAGAAACCCCACACACAGCAGTGAAGAACCAGCGCAGCCAAAAATAAGTAAATAAATGTTAAAAAAAAAAAAAAAAAGAGGCTGACAGGTGTCCACAGAACAGGTCATTCTATCCACTTGATTATTTAAATTTCCTGCTGAGGTGAACGGTGAGCATTCAGAGAGGTTTATCCATATATTTCTGTCCAGATCTCCTTGACACCAATTTTCTAGTCATGTTCTTAACCAAATCCCTGACGGCCCAGCCAAGCCATTGGCCACAGCCCGTGAATCCCTGTATAGTCACACTTCTGGCCAGTCCTCCTTCCAGGTGAAATGGACAGTCAGGTGCACTGTCTGAAGTTCCTTCCCCTGCCCCCGCCCCCCCAGAGGATTTCTCTTTGCTCTGGCTTTCAGGGAGGTTTCAGAAAGGGTCTGTCGTGCTGCAGTTTTTCCCTTTCACGTGGTGTCTGCACACCAAGCAGAACTCTCTGTAAACTAGCCTCAAGTTTTCTCTTTTGCCATTGATTGGCCAGTGGGACTTCTCCAGGGGGCCACAGGTGTGGCTCAGAGAGAGAGGCCAGGTAACAGGAGAGGGATCCATTATACTTGAGCTACTACTTCTTTGTTAATTAAGTTTTGGCTGCGCTGGGTCTCTGTTGCTGTGCACAGCCTTCCTCTAGTTGTGGTGTGTGGGCTTCTCCTTGTGGTGGCTTCTTTTGTTGCAGAGTACAGGCTCCAGGCCCTCGGCCTTCCGTCCTTGAGGCCACAGGTCTAATTGCTCTGAGGCATTTGGGATCTTCTCGTACCAGGGATTGAACTCATGTCCCCTGCCTTGGCAGGCGGATTCTTAACCACTGGACCACCAGGGAAGTCCTGGGATTATTATTCAAAGATACAAGTCAGGAACAAGCTTTCCAGGTGGCGCTAGTGGTAAAGAACCCACCTGCCAATACAGGAGACATTAAGAGACACAGGTTTGATCCCTGGGTCAGGAAGATCCCCTGGAGGAGGGCATGGAACCCATCCCAGTATTCTTGCCTGGAGAATCCCAAGGACAGAGGAGCCCAGCAGGACACAGTACACAGGGTCACAGAGTCAGACCCGACTGAAGGGACTTTGCATGCACACACGCATAACTCGGGAACAGCCAGATGCAAGGAGGTATGGGGACAAGAAGACAAGGCATGAGGAAAAGAGTCAGTCATGACTTAGTGACTAAACAGCAAGAATATTCCATCGTATATATGTACTACATCTTCTTTACCCATTCTGCTGTGATGGCCACTGAGGTGGCTTCCATGTCCTGGCTATTGTAAGCAGTGCTGAAAAAGATACATACACCCCAAGGATTCTGGGTCTTTTAGCTAGGAATTGACTGAGGGATACTGACTTTTTTTTTTTCTTGATTTTATTCGCTTTTGTTCACTTGATTTAGAGCTCTTTCATGTATACGGGTCAAGTAAGAATTTGTTAGACTTCCTGTTTTTTTCATTTCAGTTAGCCAGTGCCTTTGTTCTCTGTTGAGTCAGACTCCTCTGATTGCAGCATTGACTCTACTGTTCATTATGGGGAGCATGGCCCACCTTGCCTTTGGTGCTTAAGTACTGGCTAAATAGACATGAATTTGAGTGAACTCTGGGAAATAGTGGAGGACAGAGGAGCCAGGTGTGCTTCAGTCCATGGGGTCACCAAGACTTGGACACGACTTAGCAACTGAACAACAAACGCCTCTTAGACCTGCTGCCTCTCGAGCCAGTTACCCCCATTGCATTGAGGTTTCCCACTTCTGTGGCAGGGGTTCCCACTGTAATTTCTGAGTTCCAGAGAAGAGCCATCACAGAGCTAGCTCTTCAACGCTGCTGGGGCTTCCTTACAAAATCATATCTCACTGTCGTGGTGAAAGCTGTGTGCTCTGAACTCTCCAAGGGTATTGGTGAGAAGATCTCAAATGATAAATCCGTACAGCATTCCAGTCTAAGTCTTTGGGTCCCTGTCTCTGAGTAAATGGTCTCTTCTGTGGTGCAGAGACCTCCTTGTGTTTCCATCAAGATAAACATAGATAGGTGGAAAACTTAGCAGTAACCTAGTGAGCTGAGTGGGAAAAACTCAGAGGTATTTTTCTCTGAGAAGACCTTCAGGGGCTCAACCCAGAAGCCCCAGAGGAGCCCCAGAGAGAGGAGAGAATACCTCACACAGAGTCCCAGGTGCTCCTGGAATAACTGAGGGGAATAAGGCAGATAAGGAGATGCTCTCGACCTCTGGTCAGGCATGACACAGTCAGTCTGGAGGGTCCCCTCTGGGGTGTCTGTTTCCCTCAGGAATAGCCTAAGCCATGAGGTCTTGTGTGTGTGTGTTTTAAACCAAGTATGTTTTATTTGTCTGTTCAGTTTTGGCTGTGCTGGGTCTTTGTTGCTCAGGTCTTTCCCTAGTTGCGGTGCTCGGGCTTCTCACTGCAGTGGCTCCTCTTGTTGCAGACCATGGGCTCTGGGGCACATGGGCTCAGTAGGTGTGACTTCCGGGCTCCAGAGCACAGGCTCGATAGCTGTGGAGCGCATGCCTGGTTGCCCCGCGGCATGTGGGGTCTTTCCCGATCAGGGATCAAACCCATGTCTCCTGCAATGGCAGGGGGATTCTTCACTACTGAGCCACCAGAGAAGCCCAGGATCATTTTAAAGCAAAGGCACGTCTATCGTTTTGTCTAAGGATGGTGGTTACTCTCCTCCCCAAATCATTCTGTGTCCACGCCTGGGAAATTCCATGGTGGGCTCCAGCCACGGGGTCACAGAGAACCGGACATGACGGAGCGCACCAGGCTCATGGTGCTGCTGCTTCCCCGTCACTGCAGTCCTGTCTGACTCTCTGTGACCCCGTGCACTGTGGCCATCAGGCGCCTCTGTCCATGGGGTTTCCCAGGAAGAAGGCTGGAGTGGGTTGCCATTTCATCCTCCAGGGGATCTTCCCAACCCAGCGATCGAAGCCCCATCTCCTGTGTCTCCTGCATGGCAGGCGGATTCTTTACTGCTGTGCCACCGGGGAAGCTCCCCCTCCCAGGGTCCTTGAGGACACTTACGGGCAGAGTGAGTCTAGCAGTTCCCACAGTGGGGGTGGGGTGTGGTGTGGGAGACACCTTTATGTGTCCTGATGACACCATCTGGCTCAGATAGTGCTCTGGACACCAACTCCTGGTCAACGATGGGCTCTACATGCCTGCTGGGCAGTCAGTGTAGGAAGCCTGCAGCCCAGTAGAACTCTGGGGGGACGGGATGGGCCACATTCCCTTGGTCCTACACTTCAAAAGTGTTAGAACGGTGACTGTCAGCTTAAGTGAATTTTATCTCAAAAACAAAAAATTTAGGAGCGGATCCTACCCCTTACCTTGTGTAGAGATGGCGCCAAAACGGCGCTGGGCATGTATGTGAATGTCCATTTCTTCACGCCCCAAGCACTCCCATAGTAATTATACAGGGGCCGAGGCAGGAGTCCACCCATCTTCCATTGTTCTTTCCTTTATTCCTACTATGAGCACTTTCAGTGCCAATTCCTCGCGAAGGCGTGGCGGCACCATTGACAAGCCCAGCTAGACCCATCCTTCCTGCATGTCAGGTACTTACGGATCCACAAGACACATGATGGGAGCACAGAACCGGTCCTGAGCATGTAGCTACAGATGAAGGAGGAGAGGGCCAGGGGGTGGGTGCTTCAGAGGGGGACTCTGGGGTTCACCTGCGGAGGGTGGGATGAACTGTGGCAGAGGGCAATAGGTCTGGCTGTTAGAGGGGAAGGAGCAGGTTTATGGGGAAGAGGCCATCCCATGCAGGGACTGCATAGGCAGATACAGGGAGGCACCAGCAAGTCCCGATGGACCAAGAGTGATGAGGGGACAGAACATGTGGAAATGAGACAGCAAGGAGCAGGGGAGAGGAAGCTCTTGGCAGTAGGTCAGACGAAAGAGATGGTAGCTTTTCTTAAGATTGGTGTATTCTGTGGGATCTTTTGGGGTTCCCAGGTGACGCTCATGGTAAAGAACCCATGTGCCAATGCAGGGGACGTAAGAGATGCGAGTCGATCCCTGTGTGGGGATGATCCCTTGGAGGAGGGCATAGCTACTCACTCAGTATTCTTGCCTGGAGAATTCCCATGGACAGAGGAGCCTGGTGGGCTACAGTCCACGGGGTCACAAAGAACTGGACATGACTGAAGCGACTTAGTATGCATGCACAGATGTACATGGTGTCTTTTTTCCCCAGAGCCTGGACTGAAGAGGCCAGGAGGGCTCAGGGCACTGGAAGGGAACAAGGAGCAACTGTTCATGACATGTCTACCACCTGTGGTTGCTTCTTCCTGCTCACATTTGTGTGGACATCAGCCAGCCCCATTTTCCGTGTCCCTTCCTGCATTTGCAGAGGAAAAAGTTGGAGAGCTATCCGTGATCCCTTGGTCCTCAGGGCAGCATGAGCACACCCAGAGCCATCTTGGTTGGACAAGGGCTTTTTTTTTTTTTTTCTTTTTTAAAGCTCTCCTGTACTATTCTACTCTTAAAAATTTACTTATTTAATGTGGCTGTGCCGAGTCTTAGGTGCAGCACCAGGATCTTCCATCTTCATTGCGGCTTTCAAGATCTTTAGCTGCAGCACTCGAAGTCTTAGCTGCGGCATGAGGATCTAGTTCCCTGACCAAGGTTGGAACCCAGGTCCGCTGCACTGGGAGCAAGGAGTCTTAGCCACTGAACCACCAGGGAGAGTTCCAGGGTAAAGATTCCTGTGAATGTCATCCTTTCCTGTTAATATCCTACCCACCACGTTCTGCCAGCAGAACTTCTCCCTCCCAGGAAATAGTGATGGAAGTTAGGATAATTTAGATATAATACTTTTCTGTGTAGCCCTGTGCCCCCAGGATAGAGTGGACTCAGAGTTACAGTTGAATTTCTGCTGCGAGCCCATTCCCTCAAGCAATATAAGAACAAATGAGGGCCTTCCGCAAAAGCCCTGTCGGTCGTCCCACATGAATGGGTTGACCTGACTACTTCCAGGTGATGAAAGCTAATTTTTAGGGGTGAATTCTCACACCATTGATTGCATGTGTGCTAAGTTGCTTCAGTAGTGTCCGACTCTTTGGGACCCTCTAAATGTTAGCCCACTAGGCTCCTCTGTCCATGGGATTCTCCAGGCAAGAACACTGGAGTGGGTTGCCATGCCCTCCTTCAGGGGATTTTCCTGACCCAGGGATCGAACCCTTGTCTCTTACATGACCTGCATTGGTGGTTGGGTTCTTTATACCACTAGCACCACTTGGGAAGTCCAAGGCCATCAATTACTACTGCCAATTAAAGAATAAAGTATTTATTTATTTTATGTTTGGCTGATCTTCATTGCTTCACAGGCTTTTCTCTAGTTGCGGAGAGTAAGGGCTCTGTCTCTAGTTGTGGTGGGTGGGCTTCTCGCTGCAGTGGCTTCTCTTCTTGCAGAGCACAGGCTCAGTAGTTGTGGCGGATGGCCTTAGTTGCTCCACGGCATGTGGGATCTTCTTCCACCAGGGAATCAACCAGTGGCCCCTGCCGTGGAAGATGGATTCTTTACCGCCAGGGAAGTCCCCTGGGTACTGATTTTAGTGCGGCTTCCAGTGGTCTTGGGATGGAGGCACCACAGCAGAAGGCAAGGGGAAATCAGGGGCTGAGGAGGGGAAAGACAGCACATGTTCCAATTGCTTGGAAGTGAAGAAAATGAGATGACAGGCTAATTCTTGGTGGAATTAATAAAGGAAGGTTATCTTTGTTGGAAGACCTCTGACTCTCTGAGGGGCAGAAAAAGGGACAGGGAACAAGGAGGCGGGGCGTGCTAGAGAGATTACTACACACCTGAGCCCATGGAGACTGTGGGAGTGAACGCTGGATCAGGCATGGGATGCACTGGAGCCATCTGTGTGGGCAGTGTGGTGTGTCCCTAGTGAAGAGCCCAGCAGACCTTTTACTCATGAAATCATCTTCTCTCCTTCTCTCCCAGAGGAAGACAGGCAGGTCCTCCAGGCAGGTTGGAGCAGTGACCTATGGCTCTAGGTGGACGCACTTTGTCAGCAGGTGTGCACATGAATTGATTGAGCTCTCGGATCCCAGGATCCAATACCCCTGGACTTAGAAACAGGCTCATTCTGACTCCCTGTTGAGCAATTTCTATTTCTTCTGCCTGTAAAGAAGGCAATGCAGAAAGCAGTACCAACTGTGAGGCAGCATGTTGGTATCTGATACACAATATTTATTATAAATATAGAGCAATTTTTACAAATCATTCAGAAGTGGCCTCAGCCAGGCAAAATTAAATTATGTAGAAGTGCTTGTATGAGGGGAGGTGTACACAGTCTGTATCAGGGTGAGAAAGCCCTGACAGAGGTACCTGAGTACAGAGCACTCCCAGCTACCCCTCTCTGGGGGGGCCAGTTCCACACAGCAGGAGGTCTGTCATGAAGGTGGAATAAAGCTTTTCTCTCAGCAGCCCAAGGAGGCCCCGTCTGTGCAGAAGGCTGGTGGGAAGCAGGTGCACCTCTCCTCCTTCTGTCCTGCCTTTCTGTGCCGACACATTGGGTCCCGTGCACCACATGGGAGAAGAATTCCAGAGGCTCTTCAAGAAACCCAGGCTGAGTCATAATCTGCACCTTGTGTCCTAAGGAGCGTGCGCACCAGTGCGGCCTCCTGGGCTGTAAACAATGCTAACAGCCCAAGGGGCCGAGTTCCCTTCAGGGAGCTCCTGCTTCTCAAGAAGGCGTCCTGAGAGGGTAAGCGGGTCAGACGGACAGAACAGGCACAGGCGGGAACACGGAAGAGAAGGTTGTTGATGAGTGGCCTGAGATGCCTAGAAACGGAGTGAGACCCATTTCTGGCCATGGAGGTAGACAACTGCTACTTCTTATTTTCTGTGCGGAGCCCCTGACACAAAAGGCTTAGGGAGCTCATGGCCAGAGGGACATGAGGGGCTTTGGTAGGTTCTTCCTCCTGAAGTGGTCAGATTGGCTTATGCAGCAAATTAAACAGAACCCCTTTCACACAAACAAGCAGTTACAAAAATTAAAATGGCAGAATGTCTCAGAAGGAAGGGAAAATACAACCAATACCCCCAAATTGTACATTCTTTGACCATTATTTAAATAATCTCTGCAGGGTGACTTTCTGAGTCCTTTCCCCAATCCCAGCAGATTGCATCTGGTACGAGCTGACTGCCCCATAAACTGATGACCCCTCAATCTCCGGGCATTGCCTTGAATAAAGCCCACAGTATTATTAAAACAGTATGTGCGGTTTTTTTGTTTGTTTGTTTTTGCAGTTTCCATCAAGATACACTTATGAACGCTGAGAAGTTGTTTTCAAGTTCCTTCTAGCGGGTTCTCTGAAGGCATGCTTTCAAAGGTTTAGATGGTATTCTAGCTAAGTAGTAAGTTGTTTAGCCCCTGATCCTGCAGGTAGACAACCCTGAAAGCGGACAAAGGTGTAGAACTTCCCAGCTCAGAGCTGGTCATGTATGTGTCTTCCTGTGAATGGTCGGTTCACACTGGGCTTCAGAGTGCAGAAGCTCTTCGTTTCCCTCCTCCTTGCTCTTCTTCTCTAGTCATGAGTGAGGTTGAGAATCTTCACGTGTTTGTTAGCCATCTGTAAGTCTTGTTTGGAAAAATGTCTGCTTAGGTCTCTTTCCCACTTTTTGATTGGGTTGTATGTTTTTCTGGTATTGAGTTGTATGAGCTGTTTGTATATCTTGGAAATTAATCCTTTGTCAATTGTTTCAGTTGCTATTGTTTTCTCCCACTCCGAGGATTGTCTTTTCCCCGTTTATAGTTTTCTTTGCCAAGAAAGGTCCGTCTAGTGAAGGCTATGGGTTTTCCAGTGGTCGTGTATGGATGTGAGAGTTGGACTGTGAAGAAAGCTGTGTGCCGAAAAATTGATGCTTTAGAAGTGTGGTGTTGGAGAAGACTCTTGAGAGTTCCTTGGACTGCAAGGAGATTCAAGCAGTCCATTCTAAATAGATCAGACCTGGGTTTTCAATGGAAGGATTGATGTTGAAGCTGAAACTCCAATACTTTGGCCACCTGATGCAAAGAGCTGACTCATTGGGAAAGACCCTGATGCTGGGAAAGATTGAGGGCAGGAGGAGAAGGGGACAACAGGGGATGAGATGGTTGGATGGCATCACCAACTCAATGGACATGGGTTTGGCTGGACTCCGGGAGTTGGTGATGGACAGGGAGGCCTGGCGTGCTGCGATTCATGGGGTCGTAAAGAGTCGGACACGACTGAGCAATGAACTGAACTGAACTGAATGAATGTAGAGGAAAAAATAAAACTTTTGTCCTTTCTTCCTCCTTGAGAATTCCAGACCCCTCTCTCCTTGGGGACCCCTGGACTTATCAATCTCCCTAGAAATTAACTCTCTCAGTGTGATTGACGGGGGCCTGAAAAGTAGGCCCTGGGGTTCAGCAAGACTGCTGATCTCAAGGAAGGTGGTCATCTAGTGCAGGCACTCACAGGACTGGCTGGTGTGACTTCAAGGACCTGCATGCTGCCTGCTCCCCAGTCAGATGCTGAGGCAGCAACAGCATGGAGCAGTTCAGGGGAGCTCTCTACAGGACTCTGTATAATGTTTCTTATTAGAACCATCACGGGGTCCAAGTAGTTACAAAATGGGAGAGGAGATACAACATAGAAATGATGGAATATTTCTGGAGTTATGAGAAATTTAAAGCCAGTGAGTAAACTAATTTCCACATATGCCATCTCTCTGTGCTACCAAATAGTTCACTGTGGTCTCTTCACTACAACCTTAAGCAAGGTGGGCGAGATTGCTGTTGGTGGTGGGTTAACATTTCATTCATTACAATCAACCAACACACTAAAAGCCATTCACTTTTATTAATTACGATGTATTAATTTTACACATAGTTGAAATAAAACCTTTCACAATCTGTGATATGATCCATCATTAAATACACATCAAAAGTACAGAGAAAGATACTCATTTTTAGATATAATGATGTGAGATTTCTGATTTTTATGGCTTAGCAAACAAGGCAGCACTCAGCAAGCATGATATACACTAATTCCATGCCTTTTCTAAGAAGGGTTTCTAATAAGTTTCTAGGTTATCACTGTCTTTATTTCAACATTGTCAAGTAACAATCATGACTTGTGTTGATATTATAAAGATACATCAATATTGCAGTGAACTGTCATTGTGTTCTTCTCACAAATCAAGGATGTTACTATTGAAATGTTACAACCAACTTCTGTTTTACTTTAGTACATGGAAAGATTAAATGATCACTTACATCATGGCAACTTCCAGATATTTCACATCATGCCAAATTAGATGTTCATTGTACATTTTACACTATGGTATCCTTCATCTTCTAATAGAGAATAGATAGAAATGGTTGCAACACAATATAAAAAGGCTAATCTTTAATAAACCATCAAAAACCTATGTTTGCAAACACACTAGAAAGAAGGCATGGTATGGATTATTTGAGTGCTGAATTACATTCACTTCAAATAATCTCAAATCACGTCATTATTAACATGCATACATACATTGCTAAGAATTGTAACTTTCTAACCATCAACCTTCACCTCACGATTCATGCTAATATATCCACTTTCTATGTGTTTTAACTATGGAGTACTCCCTACAGTCATTCTCCTTCAGAGAAACTTCTGAAAAGAAGATTGATGAAAAGCCTTCTAGTATGCAATCTCTGATATTTACTTCAGTTTAACTGTTGATTAAATACCTTTCTGCATATTTGTTACATCATTTCCACAGGTTTCTTGCATAAACCCTTGTGTTTTCTGATGCATGTTCAGGGCAAACCTCTTCCATCGCTTGTTCCGTTACTATGGTTTCTCTCCAGTGTGTTTTCTCAGATGTTTAGTGAGCCAACCACTATGACTAAAGGTTTTGCCACATTCTGTACATTTATATGGTCTCTCCCCATTATGGATTCGCTGATGTTTAGTAAGACTAGAACCCTTAATGAAGGTCTCTCCACATTCTTTACATTTATAAGGCTTCTCCCCAGAATGAATTCGCTGATGTTCAGTAAGATGTGAGCACTGAATAAAGGCTTTGTTACATTCTTTACACTTACAGGGTCTCTGCCCAGAAGGAATACGCTGATGTCCAGTAAGAACTGAGCGAAGATGAAAGGCTTTGTTACATTCTTTACATTTATAAGGTCTCTCTCCAGTATAAATTCGCTGATGATAGGTTAGCTGTAACAGATAAAGGCTTTGCTACATTCTGTACATATATGTTTCTCTCCAGTATGAATTTGCAGATGTTGAATAAGATGTGAGCTGTAAGTAAAGGCTTTGCCACATTCTGTACATTTATAAGGTTTCTCTCCAGTGTGAATTCTGATGTTTAGTAAGAAGTCAGCAATGGTTACACTTGCTACATTCTGTACATTGGAAAGGTTTCCTTCCTGTATGAATTTTCTTATGTCTACTTAGATGGCACGAGTTACTAAACACTTTCCCACATACCTTACACTTGTTTTCTTTCTGTGGATTCTGAACAATGTGCTGTTGAAAAAGTTCTGAAGACTGATTAGAAACCTTACCATATTCAGTACAAGTCCTCTCTTCAGTACAAGTACTCTTATCGAGAGAAAAACCTGACATCTGATCAAAGGTATTTCCATATTTATTACTTTTAGAATCCTTGTTTGAAGATTCGGGTCCCTGATGTTTCTTAAGGTTGGAGTCTCCTTCAACCGTATACCCAGTTTCATTGCCTGAATACCTTCTCAGTCCACAGAAATACTCTTGTAATTATTGGAGCTGGAGCTCTTACTTAAGGTGTGACTCATTTTATTGCACATGGAAAGTTGTTGTGTATTGACCATATCACAATATGTTTTGAACAATGATGGTTGGATTGCATCTCTTCCATTATCATCAACATTATACATCTTTGAATGGAGAGAAAATATTTGTTGCGGGAAGAAAAATGACCCCCTGCTCACGGATCCCTCAAACTGATTAGATTGTGAGTTTTCCCACTCACAATTTTAAATTGTTAAATTTTAGGTGTTCAGATATGCTTGAATGTATGGTTAGTTGAAGCTTACATTCAGAATGAATATTTGCATTAGAGACTAGATTACCTTCCAGATTTTCCATGTTTCCTTTTAGAGAATATGGAAACCTTTATTCTTAAACACTTACACTTCTCTGCAGATGTTGAAGACTGAAGTTGGTGTTTTTCCCATTTGACTCATGTTGCTGATTTTTTGCAGTAATTTTAGCATTATGTGTAACTGTCTCCATTTCTTTATGTCCGTATAAGCATCCTCTCTGTCTTCACATACCCTCGTATATTCCCAGTTTTTCATTAAATTTAAATTTCTGAGGTGAAATATTTGATATATTCCTAGGTTTGCTTTTGGGAATACATCTTCTGAAAGATGACACTGTGAAAGTGCTGCACTCAATATGCCAGCAAATTTGGAAAGCTCAGCAGTGGCCACAGGACCGGAAAAGGTCAGTTTTCATTCCAATCCCTAAGAAAGGCAATCCCAAAGAATGCTCAAACTATCACACAACTGCACTCATCTCACACGCTAGTAAAGTAATGCTCAAAATTCTCCAAGCCAGGCTTCAGGAATATGTGAACCTAGAACTTCCAGATGTTCAAGCTGTTTTTAGAAAAGGCAGAGGAACCAGAGATCAAATTGCCAACACCCGCTGGATCGTCGAAAAAGCAAGAGAGTTCCAGAAAAACATCTATTTCTGCTTTATTGAGTATGCCAAAGCCTTCAACTGTGTGGATCACAATAAACTGTGGAAAATTCTGAAAGAGATGGGCATACCAGACCACCTGACCTGCCTCTTGAGAAACCTGTATGCAGGTCAGGAAGCAAGAGTTAGAACTGGACATGGAACAACAGACTGGTTCCAAATAGGAAAAGGAGTACGTCAAGGCTGTATATCGTCACCCTGCTTATTTAACGTCTATGCAGAGTACATCATGAGAAAGCCTGGGCTGGAAGAAGCACAAGCTGGAATCAAGATTGCTGGGAGAAATATCAATAACCTCAGATATGCAGATATGCAGACAGCACCCTTATGGCAGAGAATGAAGAGGAACTGAAAAGCCTCTTGATGAAAGTGAAAAAGAGTGAAAAAGTTGGCTTAAAGCTTAACATTCAGAAAACAAAGATCATGGCATCTGGTCCCATCACCTCATGGGAAATAGATGGAGAGACAGTGGAAACAGTGTCAGACTTTATTTTTTTGGGCTCCAAAATCACTGCAGATGGTGACTGCAGCCATGAAATGAAAAGACGCTTACTCCTTGGAAGGAAAATTATGACCAACCTAGAGACCATATTAAAAAGCAGAGACATTCCTTTGCCAACAAAGGTCCATCTGGTCAAGGCTATGGTTTTTCCAGTGGTCATGTATGGATGTGAGAGTTGTACTGTGAAGAAAGCTGAGCACCGAAAAATTGATGCTTTAGAACTGTGGTGTTGGAGAAGACTCTTGAGAGTCCCTTGGACTGCAAGGAGATCAGTCCTGGGTGTTCATTGGAAGGACTGACGCTGAAGCTGAAACTCGAATACTTTGGCTACCTCATGCGAAGAGGTAACTCATTGGAAAAGACCCTGATGCTGGGAGGGATTGGGGGAAGGAGGAGAAGGGGACGACAGAGGATGAGATGGCTGGATGGCATCACCGACACGATGGGCATGAGTTTGAGTAAACTCTGGGAGTTGGTGATGGACAGGGAGGCCTGGTGTGCTACGATTCATGGGGTTGCAGAGTCGGACATGACTGGGCGACTGAACTGAACTGAACTGAACTGAAGAGGAACTGAGGAGTCTCTTGATGAAACTGAAAGAAAAGGCTGAAAAAGCTGGCTTCAAACTCAACATTCAAACAGCAGGTGACAGCTGTCTATGACGGCAACAGAAATAAATCCCGACTTCTCCATGATTTCCAATGAAGCAGATCTTCCCAAACCACACGACAAAGAATGACCTCCTCACTGATACTTGGACCTCTCACCTGAGCCATCGGCTCCATCCACTCACACATACCTGGGTATACGGCCACTGTCTTCGTTCTCCTTATACTCCTGGGCTCCTTCATTTGCTCCAGAAAAGCGACAAGGTTTGGCTGAGAAACCACAAGACCTGTTTATCAGTAAGGAATATTGGTTTTGCCAGAGATTCATCACTTTCCAATCTAGTATGTATCTAGGTCAGGAGAGCATGCATGATAGAATGTTAAGACAGCCTAGAAAATGATTTCCTCACAACACTAGGGAGATGGAAATGGCAACCCACTCCAGTGTTCTTTCCTGGAGACTCCTACAGACGGGGGAGCCTGGTGGGCTGCTATCTATAGTGTTGCACAAAGTCAGTCACGACTGAAGTGACTTAGCAGCAGCAGCAGCATACAACACTCACTACATAAAAATCAAATTCTGAGATTCTGGTCATGTGCTACAAGGCAAAAGTGAGTAATGGAAATTTGATTTGAAGAGGAAGGTAGCACCATTTTATACCACGGAACGTACAGAATTAGCACTAACTTAGAGGAAGCAGGCAGATAACATCAAGGAAGAAATAAATTAGAATCATAATAAATCATCATGAAGTCTTCTTTCTAAACTCACAAATTCCCATTTTCCCATTGAAATTAGGGATCTGAAATGCTATTATAAGAAGTAGAAGATTCCAAGAGACATTCTAGAAATGCAGGAAGCAAAACCCTGACAGTAGATAAGGGATTCTGGAAAGACGTGATCCTCACCCAAAGTGGCCAAGTTCCTATACTTCTCTAACATCACATCCCTATACAATGCCCCTTGACAGAGGTCCAGTCACTCCTCTTCAGTAAAATCTATGGTCACATCCTGGAATATCAGCTGTCCCTGAAATACAAAGCACATATGCCATGTGACTGTGAGAAGACTTCCTAATGTGCCCAAAGACGACAACAGCAAGTTCACACAGAACTGGTTTCAATACAGGGGAGGGTCTGGTGTTATACTATACTATGACTTTTACACAGTAATAATTTCACCATATTTCTAACCCAAGAAGAAATGAGCTATGGCCCACAAATTCAGAAACTATTCTGATCTGGAAGAAAAATCTTAAAATAATCAGATCAGCAAAGGCATATTTATTTTTGAGTGTTGTATTTGTATAACACAGAATGAATTGCCTATCAAGGAAACAGGTTATTACCTGCTGCTTTTTAAAAAGCATACTCTGATCCAAGAGTTCATGAGTGGGACAAATGTGCTATTTATTTTAACAACCTTATTTTTTTTTCTTAGTATTTTTAACAAGCTTCTTTTAATTAGTGATGTTGAAATTGTGCTTCATGAATGACCATTTTGAACAGTAAGGAAGTACAATACTAAGGTAAGCATTCATACTTACTTTTGAACTTCAAGTGTTTTACAAATTTTACAGATCTAATAGGATAACATCCTCAGCAGCAACAATCATTTTAACTATTTAGGATATATTATATATCTTTCTGAGAGTTTTTACAGAGTCTTGGATGTGCAACCGAAATAATTTAAAAGCAATAATGTTGTTGCCCTAACTTTCTGCAAATATTTAGCAAACATTCCTTAAATAGCTTAAATTTACTTCACTTTATGTACTCTAGACTTTAACGAATAAAACACAGACAAATACACAGGAACAACTCTAGTGAAAGTTCATAGAAGTTTCTCTAATTGTGAAGAATACAAAAAATAAGAAAAATAATCAAATCATATGAACATTTTCATGCATATATATATTAAAATGGAACTATATATTCATTTCATAAAATGAAACAATCTAAGGCCATGGAAAACATGCAAGTACAATTTTCAAAGGTTAGAATAAATAAAAATATTCATGAAATGATAATATCTGTAATATACACCCTAGGTTTTGCTTGTATACACACATGCACAGAAACACACATAAGTTAAAAGCAGTCTTCTGTAAATAACACATCTTCTGGAAGAAACATTTTTAATCTACCGTTTCTTTTGAACTCATGTGTATTTTAGCATGTATGGTAAAACAACTATTTCGAATTGTGCATGAATGTGTTTTAAGGCACATCAATCATGTCCAACTCTTTTTGACCCCATGGGCTGTAGCCCTCCAGGTTTCTCCATCCATGGGAGTTCCCAGGCAAGAATACTGGAGTGGGTTGCCATTTCCTTCTCCAGGGGACCTTCCCAAACCAGGGATCAAACTCAGGACTCCTGCATTGGCAGACAGATTCTTTACTGCTGAGCCAACTGGGTACACTGAAAAGATCTTTACCTCTTTAGTAACAGGAATTAAAAACACAATATGAGAAACAGTCTACATTTTATTAGCAAATATACCATGACACCTATTTAGAACACATTTCCAGACCTATGTGAAGAAACTGTAAATCTTTACTGAGGCACATAAAGTCTGAAAATCACATGTTTTACTTGGAAAATGTAGTGACATAAAGACTTCACTGACTGCAAATTCAAAACAACTGAAACTCAAAACAAACATGGATATTTCAAATGTAAGTCTCAGCTGTATCTAGGAGAGCTAACATAATTTTGAATATAAAAACCTAAAAAGCCTAAATAGAAGGAACCTGCCAAATTACAGATGAAGCTATCACTGTATAGACTAGTTGAAATTTTAAACTAAATGAAGCAAAATCGCTTCAAGGTAGCCGAAGAAGCTCACCTAAAGAGAGATTTGGACATGATTTTGAACAATAAAAGAATAGGATGAAACGCAACATAATATTTTGTAGTCATGCAACAGGTGAGGTATTCCAAAGGAACATCAAAAATCAGAGGCGGAGAAAATATCACAGGGCATAAAGGAAAGATTTAGGTTTCAGCATTGTGTAATAAAGAATTTAGGGACTTGCCTGATGGTCCAGTGGTGAGAAATCTGCCTGTCAATGCAGGGGACACGGGTTCCATCCCTGGTCAGGGAAGATCCCACAAGCCTCGGAGCAACTAAGCTAGTGTGCCACAACTGCTGAAGCCCACATCCTCCAAGCCTGCCAGGGATTAATACAACGACTGAACCTGTGCCTTAGAGCCAGAGCTCCACAACAAGATAGTAGCCCCTCCTAATCACAACAGAGAAAGCCCAAGACCATCAGCAAAATCCCAGCATAGCCAAAACTAAATAAATATTAAAATTTAAAAAGAAAAACAGAATTTAGCAGGCTTTGGTTCACACGTTCTGGAAGTTTGCTTTTACTCTAGGAATCTAAGTTTTTTCACTCTTGGAATTTCCTTAGTGACTGCAGTGGCTTTATTACTCTGTGGGCCCTGAGAATTTACGCTAACAAGATGACTTATGTGGGCCCTGGTTTAATAAGGGATGACTCAGGTTGTGAGGCTGGGCATTTCACAAAGACCAACGAAGTGACTAGAGGTCTGGGGCTTTGAGCCAAGTGGGCTGATTAGCCCAACCTCTAAGGAGGGGAGAAGGCTGGAGATGTTATCAATCCCACCTATGTAGCTAAAGCCCAATAAAAACTCAGGACTTAAAAGCTTGAGTGAGCTTCTCTGCCTGGCAACACTCTGTCTTCTGTCACACCGATATGCCAGGAGGGCAATGGGTCCCTTGGGATGATGACTATGGGTAGGTTCAAACAAACCCGTTCAGAAATCAAGGAGCTTATCAAGTCCAAAGAAACAGCATTTCAGGAAAGAGAGACAGAACAAACACGGACTGTGCCTCTTACCTGGGAACGAGTCATTTCTGACTCTTTGCTTTCCTTCTCCTCTGGTCTTCCTTCTCAGGTAGATCAGTCTTGGGAAGTGACCCGAGTGTTGTAAATAGGCTGTTCAATACTTAGAAAACCACAGCGAGCTCCCTGTAACACAGCCCCACACAGAGGGAGGATCTCAACAGGTACAAATCACAATCCTCTACGGCCACTGACACAGCAGGGATTCTGGAACACAGAAACAAACGAGGTGTTTTTAGTTTTATTCTTTTCTTCAGATCTCGAGGCCCTTCCAGTGAAAACCACACGTTCTAGGCTGACCCTCCCTTTCAAACCATAGGCGAGACCCTGACCAAACTCCATACAGAATAGAGCCTCCTTCACCTCTTTGTGGATCAGGGACCTAGGGGTTGGGCAATGCAGGACTTTAAGCAGCGGTCTCTGCAAGTTAGAAGGCAGAACTGCCAGAGAAGAACATGGACTCTAGAACGATGTTAACAGGAAGTGGACGTCGGCCCCAGGGACCCGGCAGCTAAGCTAACGGACCTCAGACCTTCTCACCGCGATACGAGGACACACTGGGGACGGGAAAATGGGGGCGGTACCTTGAACGTCCACAGAGACCCCCGAAACCCACGTGTGAAGGACAACAGGCCGTGGGACTACAACATCCGGGTTTTAAACAAACAAACTCACAAAAACTGTCGCTCATTTAAACTCAATTCCGTCTTGCCGGATACTGCGCACGCGCGGGCGGAAAATCCGGTACAGAGGTGGGTGAATGCGCTACGCCGCGGCCAGATAGGCGACGTCAGGAGAGAGGGTGGGACGAGGCCGGAAGCGCATGTACGTAGGGGCGGGGCCTGTGGGGGGCGGAGCCTTGCCCCCCTCACCCCCTCCCCAGTCCGGTTTGGGTCTGTTGCTCCTTCTGTCCAGCGATGCTTCCTTTCTCTGCCTTTTGATGCCATTAAATCTCTTTGACTTCCTCTGGAGCAGAGCTGCTTCCTGCCTGTTCTAAGTTAGTGTTTCACACAACTTAAGGGAAAGAGAAGAATTTTGAGAGCTGCCTCTATGGGAAGCCGAGATGTTTTCAGCAAGTTGAAAAAGGGGGAATATTCAAAAGCCCTTTGTGTGAATGTGTGAAGATGGGTGTCTCCTCAGTGACGAAAAGTAGAACGTAATCACGTCACTAGCAGCAGCAACAACAATTAACAGAGGCGTATGGATGTGAGAGTTGGACTATAAAGAAAGCTGAGCACTGAAGAATTGATGCTTTTGAACTGTAGTGTTGGAGAAGACTCTTAAGAGTCCCTTGGACTGCAAGGAGATGCAAGCAGTCCATTCTAAAGGAAATCAGTCCTGGCTATTCATTGGAAGGACTGATGCTGAAGCTGAAACTCCAATACTCTGGCCACCTGATGCAAAGAGCTGACTCATTGGAATAGATCCTGATGCTGGGAAAGATTGGGGGCAGGAGAAGGGGACGACGGAGGATGTGATGGTTGGATGGCATCACCGACTCGATGGACATCAGCTTGGGTGGACTGTGGGAGTTGGTGATGGACAGGGAGGTCTGGTGTGCTGCTGTTCATGGGGTCATGAAAAGTTGGACACGACTGAGTGACTGAACTGAACTCAATCTGTATGAACAGATTCTGGCAGGAGTAACGGTATGTCGTTTCTGGGGTTATGTTATAAACGACAATGTGGGTTCCTGTCTCCCTATTTCTTTCTGGACTCACTTCCTAAGAGAAAAGCCAGCTGCCCTGTTGTAAGCAAGTCTCTGGTTACAATTACTGAGGTTTCCTCCCAATGTATCATCTGAGTGATTCAGTTCAGTTCAGTCACTCAGTCATGTCTGACTCTTTGGGACCCCATGAACTGCAGCACGCCACACCACCCTGTCCATCACCAACTCCCAGAGTTTACTTAAACCCATCTCCATTGAGTCAGTGATGCCATCCAAAGATCGCATCCTCTGTTGTCCCCTTCTGCTCCTGTCTTCAACCTTTCCCAGTATCAGGGTCTTTTCCAAAGTCACTTCTTCACATCAGGTGGCCAACGTGTTGGAGTTTCAGCTTCAGCATCAGTCCTTCCAATGAATATTCAGGACTGATTTTCCTTTAGGATGGACTGGTTGGATCTCCTTGCTGTCCAAGGGACTCTCAGAATCTTCTCCAACACCACAGTTCAAAAGCATCAATTCTTCAGTGCTCAGATTTCATTATAGTCCAACTTTCACATCCATACATGACTACTGGAAAAACCATATCTTTCACTATACAGACCTTTGTTAGCAAAGTAATATCTCTGTGTTTTAATATGCTGTCTAGGTTGGTCATAACTTTTCTTCCAAGGAATAAACGTCTTAAAATTACATGGCTACAGTCACCATCTTCAGTGATTTTGGAACCCGAAAAAATAAAATCTGTCACTGCCTTCATTGTTTCTCATCTATTTGCCGTGAAGTGTTGGGACCAGATGCCATGATCTTAGATTTCTGAATGTTCAGTTTTAAGCCAAAATTTTAACTCTCCTCTTTCAATTTCATCAAGAGGCTCTTTAGCTCTTCTTTGCATTCTGCCCTAAAGGTTGTGTCATCTGCATATCTGAGATTATTGATATTTCTCCCAGCAACCTTGATTCCAGCTTGTGCTTCATCCAGTCCAGCATTTCTTGTGATGTCCTCTACATATGAGTTAAATAAGCAGGGTGATGCATGCTTAAGGTGGGGCAAGAGCAGCGCCAATAATAGGATCACACAAGCACTTGCTGCAGCGTGAAAGGTGACTCACAGCACGCCCCGAAGTGAGCATGTTGAGAGGAGCAGTGCTCAGTGGCTTCTCTCCCAGTGGGGGTGCACCAGTCCCACCAGCCTCACACCACAGATAGAAGCACAGCTAAGAAACAGATCTGGGGCTCTAGTCCACCAACAAGGGAGCATGGACTCACCACAGAGAGGGCATTGAGAACCACAGAGCAATGGGGAAGTGCCCCTCAGTATCCAGGGCAGGCTCTGATCACAGTAACACAGTCAAAGCCCAGATCAAGGGAATAAGGTCACGAATCTCTGGACCAACCTCACCCACCAAGTTGCAGACACCAGAAAGAAGACTAACTAGGTTCTTGTAGCCTTCAAAACAGAGATCACAGACAGAAAACTGGACAAAATGAGATGGCAAAGAAATAGGTTATAGAGAGCGAAGCAACGTCAAACCCTGCATGAACCACTAAATAAAGAGTAGGTAGGCAATTTAATGATTACTTCTTGCTTTAATCATCTTAAGTGGAGACACCAGATGTTTTCACAAATCCTAGGTGCCTGATAATTCTTTAATCCACTTCTTTTCACACATGTTTCTGAGAATATTCTATTAGATGTTTGAATCTAAAATTCATAAATGATAGCAACAGAAAACTAATCAGAAACTGAGGACACATAAGACAGTGTCCGAGGAAGTGGATTACAAATGAGATAAACTTTATAAAGTGCTAGTTCTTAAGAAATTATATAAGAAGATAGCCTTTTAAAAATACAGTTAAAAAACAGGGAAGTTTACTCATAGCTCTGTGGAGACCAAAGTGGGACAGATATCAATAGAATGGGGAAGACTGCAGATCTCTTCAAGAAAATTGATATACCAAGGGAACTTTTTATGCAAAGATGGGCACAATAAAGGACAGAAGTGGTATGGACCTGACAGAAGTGGAAAGTATTAAGAAAAAGGGCCAAGAGTACACAGAAGAGATATACAAAAATGATCTTAATGACCAATATAACTAGGATGGTGTAATCATTCACCTAGAGACAGACATCCTGCAGTCTGAAGTCAAGTGGGCCATGGGAAGGATCACTATGAATAAAGCTAGTGGAGGTGATAGAATTCCAGTTGAGCTATTTCAAGTCCTAAAAGATGATGTTGCTAAAGTGCTGCACTCAACATGCCAGCTCATTTGGAAAACTCAGCATTGGCCACAGGACTGGAAAAGGTCAGTTTTCATTCCAATCCCAAAGAAAGGCAATGCCAAAGAATGACCAAACTACCACACAATTGCACTCATTTCACATACTACCAAAGTAAGATTTAATATTCTCCAAGCGTGTCTTCAACAGTATGTGAACTGAGAATTTCCAGATGTTCAAACTGGATTTGGAAAGGCAGAGGAACCAGAGGTTAAATTGCCAACATCTATTGAATCATAGAAAAAGCAACAGAGGTCCAGAAAAACATCTACTTATGCTTTATTGACTACGCCACAGCCTTTGACGGTGTGGATCAAAACAAAGTGTGGCAAATTCTTAATGAGATGGGGATACCAGACCACCTTACCCACCTCCTGAGCAATCTGTATGGAAGTCAAGAAGAAACAGTACTGGACATGGAACAACAGACTAGTTCCAAATAGGGAAAGGAATATGTCAAGACTGCCTATTGTCACCCTGTTTATCTAACTTTTATGCAGAGTACATCATGCAGGAGACCTCAGTTTGATCCCTGGGCTGGGAAGATCCCCTGGAGAAGGGAATGGCTACCCACTCCAGTATTCTGGCCTAAAGAATTCCATGGATTGTATGGTTCATAGGATCACAAAGAGTTGGTCAGAACGGAGTGGCTTTTACTTCCACTTTTCATCATGTGAAATGTTGGGCTTGAAGAAGCACAAACTGGAATCAAGACTGCAGGGAGAAGCATCAAAACCTCAGATATACAGATGAACCACCCTAATGGCAGAAAGCAAAGGGGAACTGAAGAGTCTCTTGATGAAACTGAAAGAGAGGAGTGAAAAAGTTGGCTTCAAACTCAGCATTGAGAAAACTAAGATCATGGCATCCAGTCCCATCGGTTCATGGCAAATAGATGGGGAAACAATCGAAACAGTGAGACTTTACTTTCTTGGGCTCCAAAATCACTGCAGATGTTGACTTCAATCATGAGAGTAAAAAACGCTTGCTCCTTGGAAGGAAAGCTATGGGCAATGTCGACAGCATAATGAAAAATAGAGACATTACTTTGCAGACAAATGTCTGTCTAGTCAAAGGTATGGTTTTTCCAGCAGTCATGTATGGATGTGAGAGTTGACCATAAAGAAAGCTGAATATCGAAAAACTGATGCTTTTGAACTGTGCTGTTGGAGAAGACTCTTGAGAGTCTCTTAGACTGCAAAGAGATCACACCACTCCATCCTAAAGGGAATCAGTCCTGAATATTCGTTGGAAGGACTGATGCTGAAGCTGAAGCTCCAATACTTTGACCATCTGATGCGAAGAACTGATGCATTGGCAAACATCTTGATGCTGGGTAAGACTGAGGACAGGAGGAGAAGGGGACGAGAGGATGAGATGGTTGGACGGCATCACTGACTCGATGGACATGAGTTTGAGCAGGCTCTGGGAGTTGGTGATGGACAGGGAAGCCTGGCGTGCTGTAGTCCATGGGGTCCCAAAGGGTTGGACACGACTGAGTGACTGAACTGAGCTGAGTGACAGGTGTAATTGATTCTCTTTGCAGTACAGTAGTACAAAATTGTAAAACAGCTATATTCCAAATAGAACTTTTTAAACGGATATATTTATATAATCTAGAAATTGTTATAGCTTGAATCAATTATTAATAATATGGGGGAAAATGTGCTAAACATTTATGCCAGTTTATTTTAAAATTCTATGAGGTAATTGAATATATTAAATATTTTAGCATTTTACAATTGGGGCAAATACACTTAAGATATTTAGTATAAGATCATATAAGGAAAAGAGAAACTTTGAAGTCAACCTGAGATGTGCATTCTTTCATTTTGGGGAGGTTTTGCTTTCTGCAGTGACAAAAGTACTTGAGTTTGAAATTTGATTTAGAAGGTCCTATCTCTAGTTCTCAGTGGATACGAAGTTAAAAATCAGAAAACAAAAACCTGTCCCCAGTATTCCTAAAAATTAAGCAGTTTGTCTACCACTTCACTCACATATTTTTGTCTAGAGGTAGAAAGAAACTTTAAAAGGACTGGCATACAGTTACTCAAAATCGGACCAGTTTTTCTAGGAGCCCCCAAGAAATGGAAAAGCAACCAATGAATGCAGTTTGTCACAAGCCAAGAGGAGACTTTTAGTTCACACTGTGATGAAGAAAAGTAATCACTGGAGATGAATTCATGAATGATTTAAGAGACAGAAAGGGGCAGGTGATACATTTCTCTGACAGCAGCGCATACAAAACCAGGTTTTCCAAATTGATTTCCACTGAAGATGATCTTCCAAAACTACCTGGGGAAGGATGACTTCCTCACTGCTCCTTGGACGTCTCATCTGAGTCATCATCTCCATCCATTCATACCTACCTGGGTATATGGCTGATGTCTCCATTCTCCTCATATTCCTGGGATCATTCCAATTGCTCCAGAAAGGTGACCAGGTCCAGCTTAGAGATCACAAGACCTGTTCATCAGAGAAAGGAATATTTGTGTTGTCAGAGATTTATCAGTGTCCAATCCAATATGTATTCAGTTGAGATGAGAATGCATGGGAGATTGTTAATACTGCCTGGAAAATGATTTCCCCAAATTCTTTATTCAAGTCACCTATATAACACAAACAAACGCATAACATCAGATCCTGAGATATTGGTCAAGTACTACGAAGGCAAAGTAAGTGTGTAACTGTGAAATTAAGAAAAGGTGTGACTATTTAATACTACAGAGCTTATACAATTACCACTAACCTAAAATAAAATGATAGCTTACAGTGAACGGTATCAGATTCATGATCTCCAAACAAGAAGATTTAACTTCAGGACCAGGGACCAGGCATCAGGCTTGATCACTCAAGAGCTTTTGTGTAGCAGAGTTGTATTAAAGTGAAAAAGGGACAGAGAAGCTTCTGACAGAGACATCAGAAGGTTGCAGAGAGTGCCCCTCCCCTTGCTAGTCTAAGCAAGGATGCTATATACTATTAAATCAGTAATTACAATAAATCAAAACAATGTCTCAAGGTTGTAAAAATTTTACCAGACCCACTCCTACAATTTATGTTTGAGGATAACAGGATTAGAACTTAACAATAGAAAGATCCTACCAGACCCAGACCCCTTTATTGACTATGCCAAAGCCGTTGACCATGTGGATCACAACAAACTGTGGAAAATTCTTCAGGAGATGGGAACACCAGACCACCTGACCTGCCTCCTGAGAAACCTGTATGCAGGTCAAGAAACAACAGTTAGAACTAGACATGGGTCAACAGACTGGTTCCCAATCGGGAAAGGAGTACTCAAGGCTGTATACGTCACCCTGCTTATTTAACTTATATGCACAGCACATCATGAAAAATGCTGGGCTGGATGAAGCACAAGCTGGAGTCAAGATTGCCAGGGGAAATATCCATAACCTCAGATATGCAGATGAAATCACCCTTAAGGCAGAAAGCAAAGAAGATCTAAAGACCCTCTTGATGAAACTGAAAGAGAACACCACTACAATATTGTAAAGTAATTAGCTTCTGATTAAAATAAATAAATTAAAAAAACTACTATGTATAAAATAGATAAGTCACAAGGATATATTGTATAGCATAGAAAATTATACCCTTTATCTTGTGATAACTTTTAATGGATTATAATCTGTAAAAATACTGAATCACTATGGTATATACCAGAAACTAATGTAATATTGTACATCAACTATACTTTAATTAAGAAAAGGATTCAGGACAAAAGAAATATAAAAGGTGCTCTTTTTTTTTTTTTTCTTGGAAGAAGAGATCCACTCAATGTAAATCAAGGTTCTTCTTTCTAGGAAAAAAAAAAAGAAAGAAAGAAACTGAAAGAGGAGAGTGGAAAAGTTGGCTTAAGACTCAACATTCAGAAAACTAAGATCATGGCATCTGGTCGCATCACTTCTTGGCAAATAGACGGGGAAACAATCTAAACAGTGATAGACTATTTTTGGGGGGCTCCAAAATCACTATAGATGGTTACTGCAACCATGAAATTAAAAGACGCTTGCTCCTTGGAAGAAAAGTTATGACCAACCTAGACAGCATATTAAAAGGCAGAGACATTACTTTGCCAACAAAGATCCATCTAGTCAAACCTATGGTTTCTCCAGTAGTCATGTATGGATGTGAGAGTTGAACTACAAAGAAAGCTGAACACGGAAGAATTGATGCTTTTGAACTGTGGTGTTGGAGAAGACTTTTGGAAGTTCCTTGGACTGTAAGGAGATCCAACCAGTCCATCCTAAATGAAATCAGTTCTGAATATTCATTGGAAGGACTGATGCTGAAGCTGAATCCCCAATACTTTGGCCAGCTGGTGTGAAGAGCTGACTCATTTGAAAAGACCTTGATGGTGGGAAAGATTGAAGGCGGGAGGAGAAGGGGACGACAGAGGATGAGATGGTTGGATGGCATCACCAACTCAATGGACATGAGTTTGAGTAAACTCTGGGAGTTGGTGATGGACAGGCAGGCCTGGTGTGCTGCAGTCCATGGGGTCACAAATAGTCAGACATGACTGAGCGACTGAACTGAACTGAATCAGACCCACTCCCGTAATATAAATTCTAACATATCAGGATTAGTCAGGAGGTTTTCAGGAAGGATAAACTGTCTTCAAGCAGGATACATTGTTGTTGTATAATCCCTAGTACAGAGTTTTAACCGAGTTGTTTGTTGTTTAATCTTCAGTTCTGGGCTTAAAGAAAAAGTCATGTGTCTAAGACACATAACATAAAGAAGTCATTTTAAGTGTCTAATACCAAGGAATGTAGAGGGAAAAATGGTATTTGTCCTTTTCTCCGCCTTGAGAATTCCAGACCCCTATCTCCTATTCGAGACCCCCCTCTCCCCTATCTCCTCCCCTACCTCTACCCCTTCTCCTCAGGGACCCGACTTCTTATCAACCTGCCTAGGAATTGACTCTCACAGAAGGAGGCAGAGTACATCAAGGAAGAAAAAGTTTACCAGCATAATGAATTATCCTAAAGCCTTTCTTTCTAAGTTCATACATGCCCATTTTCCCTAGGTAGGTGAGATTTCAAACTATTCTGCGAATCAGAAAATTCTCAGAAACTTCTAGAAATGATGGAACCAAAAGTCAGTAGATAAGGGATTCTGGAGGGAAGTTGTCCTCACCCACGTGGGCCAGGTTCCTACAGTTCTCTAACATCACGTCCCTGTACAATGCCTGCTGAAAATTTTCTGAAAAACTCTGGACCACTGAGTTGAGTCACTGGGCTTCCCAGCTGGCACAGTGGTAAAGAATCTGCCTGCCAATGCTGGAGATGCGGCTTCACTCTTGGGGTGGAAAAAACCCCGGGACGAGGAAATGGCAACCCACTACAGGAATACTTGCCTGGAAAATCCCATGGACAGAAGAGAGTTGGTTCTATGTATAATGGTATTTTCAAACTCGGTTTTTAAATATCTAAATTGCATGCAGGTGCTAAGTCATCACTGCATTTCCCAACATCCCTAAAATCCCAACATCAAACCACATCTCAGTAGGAGTGAGGATAGGAGTGACTCCCTATGCTGATCTCTCACAAAAAGAATAGTTTCAACAGCTGAAAGCGCTGATTCATGATGAGAATTCATCATGCTCCATAGAAAGTGAGGATGCAGACAACGGAGAAAAGGCATGGGACACAAGGAAGTAGTCTAAAGGGCTGCTCTTCACTAATATAAGAGGAAACGGAAAAAATAAGATGATAACAAATGCCTGGGTAGACAAATTAGGAGGAGAGAGCTAAAGGCTTGCATGTTCTCATTTGGGCATTTCTGGAGGAAAAGCAGACACAGCCCCAGACCCAGGACAGGATATTGACCTGAGAAGCTGCCATTTCCTCCTTTTCTTCCTCCTGCTCTGTCTTCTCTGGGGATATTACGCTGCAAACGCACTTCTGAGTTTTGAGAAACTACCTTGGAGGGCATCAACACAGCTCTTTAACCTGCAACCACCGCTCTTACAGACAGAAGGGCCTTGGAAAGCTGAGAAGACCGACCTCTCCTGTCTCCTGTCTCAGGAGAGGTTCAGGAACAATCAATTCCTACCTGGAGACCAGCCTGTGAACTTATTTCTTGATTGTTCTCTCCCTATAAAGCACTCCTAACACTCTGCTCACACAGACAATGTGAGCTGACTGACTTCCCTGGTCCAAATCCAGCTAGACCAACCCTGCGGCCTCTCCTCAGACTGACTCCGGGGCTCAGCTCTCACAGATGGACCAGGAGCGTCGTCCTTATCCCAAGTCTCTCCTTAGAATGCCCTGGAGGACTTCCTACACACCTCACTGACACTCCCAGAGAACCAACATGGAACTCTGTTGGGAGGACATCAGTGAGGTCATTTCCTGACACTGGTTATATGATCCTGATGGGAAACCAGATGGAAACCAATTGGCTAAAGATTCTTTCTGAACCATTTCAGAGAATACAAATCCCTGGTGGTCAGGGCCCCACTCCAAGAAGTTAAGGATTTGCAGGTCAACAGTGCTGTCGTGAAAGGTGTCATCAGAAAATCCCATTTTTTTTTCTGATGCTTCTTCCCCCAAACCAACATTCAGGAGTCCTGAGCTCAAAGCCTCACACTCTCCGCACGAAGCCCTCCCTGTAGGGTAGGATTTAGGGCAGGAATTTCTGAGAGAGGTCAAAGCTGGAATCAGGCAGAGAAAACACCAGTACTTGTGGTTCAACCTTTAGAAGTTACCCTGGGTGAAGTGCCCTGGGCTCCCTAGGTGGAGTGTGGATTGCTGAATTCAAGCCAACACAAGGACTGTGGTGAGTACTGTGAGGGTGTTGAAAGGTTGCTGCTCAACCACAAGACACCTGGATTCTTAGTCTCTTGAGGAGAAGAATTCAATCTCGAGCCAGAGATGAGGCTTCACCATTCAGAGTTTTTGTGTAATAAAGTTTTATTAAAGTATAAAAGAGACAGAGAAAGCTTCTGACATAAACATCAGAAGGGGGCAGAAAGAGTGCTCCCTCACTAGTGTTAGCAAAGGAGTTGTATACTTTTAATTAGTTATTACAGTGAATCAAAAGAATGTCTGGAGGTTGTAAAGACCTCACTGGACACACTCCCATAATTTACATTTTAAGACAACAGGATTAGCCAGATAGTTTTTTTTCCAGAGACTGCCTTCAAGCAGGATAATTTGTTACATAATCCTAAGGAATGTGTGTGTGTGTGGGGGGGGGGGGGAACACGTTTGTTTTTTCTTCCTCCTTGAGAATTCCAGACCCCTCTCTCCTTGGCAACCCCTGGACTTATCAACCCGCCTAGAAATTGACTCTCTCAGTGTGATTGAACAGGGGCCTGTGAAAAGACCCTGGGGTTCAGCAAGACTGCTGATCTCAAGGAAGGGGGTCATCTAGTGCAGGCGCTCACAGGACTGGCTGGTGTGAGTTCAAGGACCTGCAGGCTGCCTGCTCCCCAGACAGACGCTGAGGCAGCAACAGCATGGAGCAGTTCAGGGAAGCTCTCAACAGGACTCTGTATACTGTTTCTTATTAGAACCATCACAGGGTCCAAGTAGTTACAACATGGGAGAGGAGATACAACATAGAAATGATGGAATATATCTGAAGTTATGAGAAATTTAAAGCCAGTGAGTAAACTAATTTCCACATATGCCATCTCTCTGTGCTGCCAAATAGTTCATCGTCATCTCTTCACTACCACCTTAAATAAGGTGGGCGAGATTGCTGTTGGTGGTGGGTTAACAATTCATTCATTACAATCAACTGAAACACTAAAAGTCATTCACTTTTATTAATAACCATGTGTTAATTTCACACATAGTGGAAATAAAACCTTTTACAATCCATGGTATGATCCACGATTAAATACGGATCAAAAGTACAGACAAAGATATTCATTTTTGGATATAATGATGTGAGATTTGTGATTTTTACAGCTTACCCAACAAGGCCTAGGAAGCACTTAGCAAGCATGATATACACTAATTCCATGCCTTTTCCAGGAAGGGCTTCTAATACATTTCTAGGTTATCACAGAAGCTGTCTTTATTTCAACATTGTCAAGTAACAATCAGGACTTGTGTTGATATTATAGAGATACATCAATATTGCAGTGAACTGTCATTGTGTTCTTACAAATCAAGGATATTACTATTGAAACCTTACAACCAACTTCTGTTTTACTTCACAACATGGAAAGATTAAATGATCACTTACATCATGGCAACCTCCAGATATTTCACATCAATGACAAACACCTGCATTTAGATGGTCATTTTCCATTTAACATCATGGTATCCTTCATCTTTTAATGGAGAATAGATAGAAATGGTTACAACACAATATAAAAAGGCTAATCTTTAATAAACCATCAAAAACCTATGTTTGCAACCACTCTAGAAAGAAGGCATGGTATGGATTATTGAGTGCTGAATTACATTCACTTCAAATAATCTCAAATCACGTCATTATTAACATGCATACATACATTGCTATGAACTGTAACTTTCTAACCATCAACCTTCATCTCACACTTCATGTTAGTATACCCACTTTCTATGTGTTTTAACTATGGAGTACTCCCTACAGTCATTCTCCTTCAGAGAAACTTCTGAAAACAAAATTGATGAAATGCCTTCTAGTATGCAATCTCTGATATTTATTTCAATTTAACTTTTGATTAAATACTTTTCTACATATTCGTTACATCACTTCTATAGACTTCTTGCATAAACTCTTGTGTTTTCTGATGCATGTTTAGGGCAAAACTCTTCCATCACTTGTTCCATTACTATGGTTTCTCTCCAGTGTGTCTTCTCAGATGCTTACTGAGATAGCTACTACAACAAAAGGCTTTGCCACATTCTGTACCTTTATAAGGTTTCTTTCCAGTATGAATTCGCCGATGTTGAATAAGTGCTGAGTTGTAAGCAAAGTCTTTGCCACATTCAGTGCATGAAAATGGTCTCTCCCCAGTATGGAGCCGCTGATGTTTAGTAAGACTAGAAACGTTAAAAAAGGCCTTGCCACATTCTGTACATTTATAACGTCTATCCCCGGTATGAATTCGGTGATGTTGAGAAAGGTCCGAACTCCTAATAAAGGCTTTGCCACATTCTTTACATTTATAAGAGCTCTCTCCAGTATGGACCTGCTGATGTTGGGTAGGATGTGACCACTGGCGAAAGGCTTTGTAACATTCTTTACATTTGTAAGGCTTCTCTCCAGTATGAATTCGCTGATGTTGAGTAAGCTCTGAGCACCGAATAAAGGCTTTGTTACATTCTTTACATTCATAAGGTCTCTCTCCAGTATGAATTCACTGATGTTGAATAAGACCTGAAATGTAAGTAAAGGCTTTGCCACATTCTGTACATTTGTAATGTTTCTCTCCAGTATGAATTCGCCAATGACGAGAAAGAGTTGAATTGTGAGTCAACGCTTTGCCGCATTCTGTACATTTATAAGGTTTCTCTCCACTGTGAATTCGCTGATGTTCAGTAAGATGTGAGCGACGTTTAAACTCTTTGCTACATTCTGTACATTGGAAATGTTTCCTTCCTGTGTGAGTTTTCCCATGTTTATTTAGATTGGATGGCTTACTAAAGACGTCCCCACATATCTTACACTTGTTTTCTTTCTGTGGAATCCGAACAGTGTGCTGTGGAAAAAGTTCCGAAGACTGATTAGAAACCTTACAATATTCAGTACAAGTCCTCTCTTCAGTACAAGTACTCTTATCAAGAGAAAAACCTGACATCTGATCAAAGGTATTTCCATATTTATTACTTTTAGATTCCTTGTTTGAAGATTCGGGTCCCTGATGTTTCTTAAGGTTGGAGTCTCCTTCAACCGTATACCCAGTTTCATTGCCTGAATACCTTCTCAGTCCACCAGAAATACTCTTGTAATTATTGGAGCTGGAGCTCTTACTTAAGGTCTGACTCATTTTAATACACATGCAATGTTGTGTATTAACCACATCACAATATGTATTGAACAATGACGGTTGGATTACGTCTCTTCCATTATCATCAATATTATACATCTTGGAATGCAGAGAAAATATCTGTTGGGGGAAGAATAATGACCTCCTGGTCATGGATCTCTCAAATTGTTTAGATTGTGAGTTTTCCCACTCATTGTTAAATTGTAGGTGTTCAGACATGCTTGAATGTATGTTTAGTTGAAGCCTAAGTTCAGAATTGTCTGAATGAGTATTTGCAGTAGAGATTAGATCACCTTCCAGATTTTCCATATTTCCTTTCAGAGAACATGTATGTTTCACAAAAGGATGGAAATCTTTTCTTAAATACTTACACTTCTCTGCAGATGTTGAAGACTGAAGGCAGTGTTTTTCCCAGTTTGACTCATGTTGCTGATTTCTTTTTGCAGTAATGTTAGCATTATGTATAACTGTCTGCATTTCTTTATGTCCACTTAAACACACTCTCCATCTTTCATATACTCTCGTACATTCCCAGTCTTTCATTAAATTTAAGTTTCTGAGCTGAAATGTTTGATATATTCCTAGGTTTGCTTTTGGGAATACATCTTCTAATGCTGGATTCTTTGGCATCAAATCTTGGATGTCTTGTGGAGTCATAGCTGAAAGATTGCAAATAGCAAGTAATTTTACCTGCTATTCTCAGTGAATAACTTTAAAGATTTAGAGAAAATTGATGACCATTAGCTAGTTTAAAAGTAAAATGGAGACAGAAGGATCAAGATACCAGTGGTTTAGGCAGACGTGGAGATCATCTCTGCCCAAATGAATGAGAAATGGAACAATTCTCACAGAGCCCCGCTAAGCACTAGCAGAGGCCCCTCGAAATCTAAAAAAAAACAAGAAAGATTCCTGCTGCGCCAGGTAGGATAAAAGAAAGAAGAAGGAAAAGGAAGAGGAGAGGAAGTGTGTTGGGGCCTGCAATCCTGGGGGAGATGAAAGTCAGAAGAGGTCTCCATATCTGGGGAAGCCCCTCACTAGGGGAGCTCAGTTTGGACAGAAGGAGAGCCTCATTCTCTGTGGGAAGAGAACACGGCAACCAGCCTGTGGCAGCAGGACAGAGAGAGACCTGCACACGGGGGCCTGACCCCTGCCCTGCCCACCCAGCCTGAGAGGCAGGTCCACCACTGCGGACAAGGGCTGGGTGCTGAAATGTGGGGTTCAGAGAGCAGACCCAGCAGAGGACTGCAGTTGGCTATGAGGAAACATCCTGAAGGGATGGGGTGAGGGCGGACTCTACAAGTGGGATGCTTCAGTTGGAAGCCTGAGCCGCCATAGAGCAGAGTGCCATTGGTGAGTGATGCCCAAAGAAGAAGCCCATTGCATCCCTTGTCCTTTGTGCCAGCTTGTCCTTGCAAGGGACTATGAAGAACTCCACCCATGTAGTCTTTTGAGCCCCCAGGCACGGCCTCCCCCATCGACCTCCTCCACAATCAGCAGACTCCTGTGCTCTGGGGCAGCTCGGGAGAAGACACCTGTGAGTTGCCCACACTCGCAGATGGAGCTGAAAGCACAGCTGAGCCCCAGGGATGAAGAAGAAAAGCTGACACCTCTCCCTGCAGCAACGGAAGCCACGGTCTCACACCCACGGCCGGCTGTGTAACAGCCCCTACAGAGCATCTGAATCACCTACCAGCGCTCTCTCAGTCAAGGCAGGGGCAGCTCTAGCTGCTGTAGACTCTGTGGGCTCCCACACAAGGGGGCTGGGCCAGGACAGAGCCTGAGCTGTCCCAGAGCACCAGAGGGTCCAGCTCCACGCTGAATGCAATCCCAGGACCTGACTTCACTGAATCTATGCCGGTGACCTTGTGAAAACAACATCTGTGAACATCCAGGGCCATGTGCCATCATGCCTGTGGTTAAGGTGGGGCCAAGAGCAGTGCCTACACTACATCACATGAGGGCCTGCAGAACGCATGGGAGGGGAACCAGAGCACACCCTGAGTGAACATCCCCAGAGGAGTAATACTCAGCGACTGTTCTCCATGTGGGGGTGCTCCAGTCCCACCTGCCTCGCACCACAGATCACAATCACAGCTAAGATTCAGGTCTGGGGGCTCTATTCCACCACGCAGGGAGCAGGCACCACCAGAGAGAGGGCAGTAACAACCACAGAACAATGGGGAAACAGCCCTGAATATCCACAGCAGGCTCTGGTCACGGTTAACAGCAAACAAAGCCCAGATCAAGAGAGGATAAGGGCACAAACCTCTGGATCAATCTCACCCACCAAGGTGCAGACACCAGAAGGAAGGCTAACTAGGTTCCTGTAGCCTTCAAAAGAGAGACCACAAACAGAATGCTGGACAAATGAGATGGCAAAGACATAGGTGATAGGGGAAGAAACAAGATAAAAACCTCCAAGCACCACTGAATTAAGAGGTGATAGGCAATCTAATGATTACTTCCTGATTTTAGTCATCTTAAGTGGAGACACTAAACACTTTCACAAATCCTAGGTGCCTAATAATTCTTAAATCCACTTCTTGCCACACAAGTTTCTGAGAATGGTCTATTAGATGTTTCAATCTAAAAGTCATAAATGATAGTGATAAAGAGTTAATCAGAAACTGAGGACACATAAGACATTGTCAACGAAGCTGAATACAAATAAGATAAACTTAATAAAGTACTAGTTTTAAGAAATTAAATAAGAGGGACTTTAAAACTATGACTGAAAGAGGGAACTCTACTCATTGCTCTGTGGAGACCTAAATAGGAAGGAAATCAATAGAACGGTAAAAACTAGAGATCTCTTTAAGAAAATTAGAGGTACCAGGAATATTTCAAACAAAGATGGGAACAATAAAGGACAGAAACGGGTTGGACCTAAAAGCAGCAGAAGATATTAAGAGAAGTTGGCAAGAATACATGGAAGAACTATGCAAAAAAGATCTTAATGACAGAGATAACCATGATGGTGTGATCACAAACCTAGTAACAGACATCCTGGCATCCAAAGTCAAGTAGGACTTAGAAGGCATGATGACCAACAAAGCTTGTGGAGGTGATGGAACTCCAGCTGACCTATTTCAAGTCCTAAAAGATGATAATGCTAAAGTTCTGTACTAGATAAGCCAGCAAATGTTGAAAACTCAGCAGTGGACACAGGACTGGGAAAGGACAGTTTACATGCCAATCACAAAGAAAGACAATGCCAAGGAAGGCTCAAACTACTATATAATTTCCCTCATTTAAAAACAATAATAAAGGCTCAAATATTTTCCTAGCAAGGCTTTAACAGTACGTGAACTGAGAGCTTCCAGATATTCAAACTGGATTTAGAAATGGCAGAAGAACCAGAGATCAATTTGCCAACATCCTTTGGATCATATAAAAAGCAAGAGAGTTCTGGAAAAACAACTACATCTTTTTTGGCTACCCCACAGTCTTTGAATGTGAGGATCACAAGAAACTGTGGAAAATTCTTCAAGAGATGGGAAAACCAGACTACCGTACCTGCCTCCTGAGAAATCTGTATGCATGTCAAGAAGCAACAGTGAGAACTGGACATGTGACAATGGACTGATTCCAAATTGGGAAAGGAGTACGTCAAGGCTGTACATTGTCACCCTGCTTATTCAACTTATATGCACAGTATGTCATGCAACATATCAGGTTGGAAGAAGCACTAATTGGAATCAAGATTTCAGGGAGAAATATTCATAACCTCAGATGTACAGATGACACCACCCTTATAGCAGAAAGCGAAGAGGAACTGAGGAGTCTGTTGATGAAACTGAAAGAAGAGGGTGAAAAAGCTGAAAAACTCAGCCTTCACAAAACGAAGATCATGGCACCAGTCAGATCGTTTCATGGCAATCGGCAGGAGAAACAGTGAAAGCACTGACTTTATTTTCTGGGTTCCAAAGTCACTGCAGATGATGACTACAGCCATGAAAGTAAAAGACGCTTACCCCTTGGAAGGAAAACTGTGACCAAAGCAGGCAGCGTATTAAAAGCAGAAACATTACTTTGCTGACAGAGGGTCGTCTAGTCAAAGCTATGGTTTTTCCAGTAGTCATGTGTGGATGTGAGAGTTGGACCATGAAGAACGCTGAGTGCTGAAGAATTAATGCTTTTGAACTGTGGTGTTGGAGAAGACTCTTGAGAGTCTCTTGGTGTGCAATAAGAACACACCACTCCATCCTAAAGGAAATAGGTTCTGAATATTCATTGGAAGGACTGATGCTGAAGCTCTGATGCTCTGGCCACCTGATGCAAAAAACTGACTCACTGAAAAAGATCCTGATGCTGGGAAAGATTGAAGATAGTAGATTTATTTTTCAGTGTTCTACTCGTGTGACATAGGATAAATTGTTTATCAAAGAAACATGAAAAAAATTTTTTTAAAGTGTGTCTGAGCCAAGAGTTCTGAAATGGGGCCAAAGGGCCACATTTTTAGCAAGGTTATTTGAGTTAGCAATGTTGAAAATTCTGCTTGATGAATGACGATTTTGAACCTCAATGAAATAGAATAGTAAGGTAAGAATTCATACTTAAGAATGGAACTGTAACTGTTTTACAGATTTTAACAAGTCTAATAGGATAGTAACCCTTCTCTTGGTCTAGGCTCGGGTTGGAAAAGAAATTCCAGACATGAGACAAAATGAGAGGGAAGTCAAGTTTATTAGAATGGGGGACGCTGTTAGAACAGCAGGCCAGCTCAAATGAGAACGGATGTTGAACAGGGGTCCTCAGTACACTTTCATAGCCAGGGTACAAGGAGTGGGATAGGGGTCTTGTGGATCATTTGCTGAATGGATGAGGCACATATACTAGGTGGGGGGCAGAGTAAGAAAAATAGATTCTCCCCCCCCCCCAAGAAAAAGAAAAAGAAAAATACATTTTCCTTATGGGGTAGGAGAGGAGACAGTTTATGCTGCTCAGAAGGACCTGCAATCCATCAATAGTTACAGCATGGGGCAAGAAAGTTGCTAAGGGTCTTGTTTTTCCATTCCTGCATTCCAAGACCCTCCTTGGTTTTATCTACTCTTTAGTCCGTGGGTCACCACATACCTCCCTCACTTTATTTTTAAGGCCAATTCTTTGGCCCCTGTTAATACCTTGCACATGTCTAACTATCTTCCCATTGCTCTTCTCACACATTAGGGATTCCAGTTTCAAGGAGAAAGGGGCGATGACCACTCTGGCTTCTTCAGGCTGAGCAGGGGTGCCATTGGAATCTGAGTTCCCTTTTCCTAGTCTGTTAGGGTGCATTGATGGAGGGCGATGAGAGCCCATGGAATGATAAGGTGACTTGTTTCAGCATTGTCTAGGTGTTGGTCAGGAAATATTCTTGCACGACCACTTTGAAATGTGTGGTATTTTAAAAGAAACAAACTTTACAAGAAAGTTAAAGGTACATGGCCCAAAGATGAAAAGAAGTAGAAAAGTTGCTCATGGGCTAGCCAGGAGAACCAGAACTGGACATTGGTTCGTCACGTTAGTGTTTCTCTAGGTACGAGAAGAAGCAAGAATTTGGGCTCATAAAATCTTTACCTGAAAGTATCTGACTATCAGAAGGCCAGTTCTTCTGGGTTTTTCCCAGAGCTCAGAGTGCCTTCTTTCTGATCTCTACTCTGAACTCCTTTTGGGGGCTGTTGAAGGTCGGCAACTTGAAATGGTCATGATGTCCTCTTTGTAGAGACAGCTGGCAGAGTCCAGTCCGCAGGGTCTCTTTGTAGCCACTTATTTGACCATGCTTTGGGGGCTCTTCTTGGCCATTGTGTCCCACGGCACTGGGAAAGCTCATTCCCAGGTCTAGGGAAGGTTCCATTGATAGGCCACTCAATGTGCTGTTTCTAGAGCAGGCCTTGTGAGAGGCAAAATCTCTGGACCATGCCTGTCTTACTAGCCTCTTGGTCCAGGAAAACATTCCCTGTTCTTGCTTCTTCCCATATCTAGTGTTACATTATTACAATCATTGATCTCATCTGGAACTGTGTATCAGAATTTTATAACAGGCTCAGTCACATGTTGAGTAACATAAGAAACAATCTGAAACAAGCAATATAGAAAATAATATAGCTATAGCTGGCAGTTATTAGGAAGGTCATAAGTAAGAATGATAAGTCAAGAACTTTCATTAGGTAGAGCCCAGTATACCCCAGGTCATCTGACTTCATTTCTTAAATGACTAAAGCCTGGTGTTAATCTCCTGGTTGTACATCATGGAGCATCTCATCTTTATCTGAAGACTGCTTCCTGAGATTAGCTTTAGAAACAAACTTAGTGTCCTTTATAATAACTTAATTGAATCTTTTAGAAATATAACATAACAAGGAACTATCTCAGAAATGAGTCTTGGTAAACACTAGACCTTAATTAAGAAAACTAGAAACTTACTTTAACAATGAAAAACTTACTATTCAGTGAAACATATTTTTTTCATTTTGAGGGCATTAACCCTGTAGCCAGGGAAGGCTTTAACCCATCAAATAAAAATGAGGTTTGTCAGGGAGCTGGGAAAAGCCAGGCAGCCATCTTGGATTTCCCATAGCCCTGATTCTTTGATTTACAGCTATTGTTCACCCATTTTTAATTCCGCGATTCAGGAGCAGACTATGGCCATGTTTTAAGGACATCAGGATAGCAAGGTCTACTTATCAGGGGTTACTTTTGTAGAAGACGAATGAGCTTTGTCTGCATGTACCATAATCTTCACATCACACCTGGGCTTGGATGATCAATACACCTACCCCAAACACCCAGCATCTATAATCCACACAATGAGTGTTCATTCTCAGAAGCAAAGAGAAACCAAGATGGGGGAGTTTCTCCATTAACTATGAGCATTTCCACACATTCCTTATTCCTTTCTTCTACAATCTTCTTTAAAGAGAGAGGAAAGAAGTATGAACTTCATAGCCTCACGATGTCAGACAGATGTCGCCAGAACCAGTGGGCATCATTACATCATTACACCAGATGTCATGGTGTAAATGGATCACATGAAAGATGCACTATCACTGCCTGGGCATTCTGGAATTAACAAGGAAATTATAACTTGAGTCTAACATTTTAAAATGTTAATTTTATGCAAATTTCATGTCACCTATACTTCCCCTGTTTAGTATCCTAATAATGCATTTAACTAGTAAGTCTTAGCAATGCAAAGGACAGTATCTCCTAGTTTTCTTTTTATTTCTGAACATTTTCTGAAAAACTCTGGACCACTGAGTCGAGTCACTGGGCTTCCCAGCTGGCTCAGTGGTAAAGAACCTGCCTGCTAATACAGGAGATGTGGCTTTAGTCTCATGGTGGAGAGAATCCCCGGGACGAGAAAATGGCAACCCACTGCAGAATTCTTGCCTGGAAAATCCCATGGACAGAAGAGAATTGGTTCTATGGATAATGGCATTTTCAAACTCAGTTTTAGATATCTAAATTGCATCCAGGTGCTAAGTCATCACTGCATTTCCCAACGTCCCTAAAATCCAAACACCAAACCACATCCCAGTGGGAGTGAGGATAGGAGTGACTCCCCATGCTGATCTCTCACAAAAAGAATAGTTTCAACAGTTCAAAGTCGCTGATTCATGTTGAGAATTCATCATGCTCCATAGAAAGTGAGGAAGCAGACAACAGAGAAAAGGCTCTGGGACACAAGGAAGTAGTCTAAAGTGCAGCTCTTCGCTATAATAAGAGGAAATGGGGAAAACTAAGATGATAACAAATGCCTGGGAAGAAAAATTAAGAGCGGAGAACTAAAGGCTTGCATATTCTCATTAGGGCATTTCAGGAGGAAAAGCAGACACAGCCGGAGACCCAGGGTAGGACATTTACCTGAGAAGCTGCCGTTTCCTCTTCTTCCTCCTCCTATTCTGTCTTCTGTGGGGATGTTATGCTGCAAACGCACTTCTGAGTTTTGAGAAAATAGCTTGGAGGGCATCAACAGAGCTCTTTAACCTGCAACCACCACTCCTACTGAAAGGTTGTTGCTGAATCACCCAAAGACGCCCGGGTTCTTGGCCTCCAGAGGAGAAGAATTCAACCCGGGGCCAGAGACGAGGCTTGATCGCTCAGAGCTTTTGTGGAATAAAGTTTTATTAAAGTATAAAGGAGATAGAGAAAGCTTCTGACATAGACATCAGAAGGGGGCAGAAAGAGTACCCGCTTGCTAGTGTTAGCCATGGAGTTACATACTCTCCAATGAATCCAAAGAATGTCTGGAGATTGTAAAGACATCACCAGATCTACTCCCATAATTTACATTTTAAGATAACAGGATTAGCTAGAAGGTTTAATCCAGAGACTGTCCTCAGGCAGGATTCATTATTATTATATAATCCTAAGGAATGTAGAGGGAAAAAAGTAAAAAGTTTGTCCTTTCTTCCTCCTTGAGTATTCCAGACCTCTCTCTCCTTGGGGACCCCTGGACTTCTTTTCAACCTACCTAGGAAATGACTCTCTTATATCCCACCCCACTTTCTTTTAGAATTGTGTTGCCAAGGGAACGAGGCATCGTTTCCGTTCCATAACTACTTCTGCTGTTAAGGGGTGTGGTCCCTAAATGGTTGTTGAGGCAAACTATTCTCCTAACCCTCATATTGAGGGTCTCTGATTCAGGGGCCCCAAGTAATAGTTGGAGGAGGCTGTGTCTAGGCTCCCTCCTACGAGGAAGCTTAGACAACCATTTCTAAACTAAAAGCTTTTAGACGGTTAGAAAATCCCATTATACAGTTACAGGCAAAAGAGTCATTAAACCAAGTTAAAATCAAAATGAAAAGTCAGGTTATGTCTATAGGTACATTAGTCCAGCTTAAGGTTGTTAGATGTCATCAGTTTAAGATGAGGCATCACATGTGATTGTTATTGACGGTATTTGCAGACTTGGAGAGTCTTTTCCTTGAAGTGGAGATGTCCGCCACGGGAGGCCTTCCACTGATGAAGAGGGGAGCACTCCACAGACCCAGCAGTTAGACTGATTGTGGAATTCAGAGTAGGAATGAGCCCAGGACGGGAGGACATTGTCTTGAGGATCAAACGGCAGACTCAGGATTTTTAGAGTCAGCAGAAGTAGGCTCACATAGATTATCTGGTCCATCTTTTGGCTTGTCCAGACAATCCCATTACAGAAGCAGATTGGGAAAATAGTGGGCCAGGGGTTTCAGAACACAGAGTAAGTTGCCCCAGTATCTAAAAGGAAATCGACAGATTGGCCTCCCACAGTTATTAATACCTGGGGTTCCTCAGGTGTAATTAGGAGGGGAGCTTGTGTGGGGACCCCTGGGCACCTTCAGTCCTGATTGTCTTGAGAGTCCGACCCCTGAGACCTACGCCTCTGGGGGCAGTCTCTCTTCCAGTGTGGTCCTTTGCAGACTGGACATGGAACTGGGGGCAGCTTAGATGCCTGAGGGCAATCCTGCTTGAGGTGACCTTCCTTTCCACAGCAGTAGCAACTCCATCCCTTTTCACCTGGGTCCCTCTGGGCATCTTTCTCAGGCTGTTTAAGAAGGGTTTTCATAGCCATTGAGAAGGCTTCCACCTGTTCCTTCGTCTTTTTCTGTCTTTCTTTCTTTTCCTCGTAATCCCTACCATAACAGACTGTCTGAGCCAGTTGGAACAGATTATCTAAAGACTGATTTGGTCCATATGCCCGTTTTTAATAGCTTATGGCTGGTATCTAGACTGAGTGAGAAATCTATCCTTTAAGATCACTTTTCCCTCTTCACTTTTGGGATCAATCTCAGTGAATCTGCTTCTCTCCGTCTATCTAGGAATTTACCAGCAGCTTCCTTCTCCTCCTGTTTTATGTCTGCCAATTTGCCATAGTTTAAAGGCTTACTTTAATGGGCTTCCTGGTGGCTCAGATGGTAAAGCGTCTGTCTGCAATGCTGAAGACCCAGGTTCAATCCCGGGGTCGGGAAGATCCCCTGGAGAAGGAAATGGCAACCCACTGCAGGACTCTTGCCTGGAAGATCCCATGGACAGAGGAGCCTTGTAGGCTACATTCCATGGGGTCGCAAAGAGACGGACACGACTAAATGACTTTACCTTAAAGGCTTAGCACACCCCTGCCTGAGTCCTTCAAGAATATATCTGATAAAATGACTCTGATCCCATCTTTAGCTGTGTTGTAGTCCCAGTCTAGTTCTGTAATTGGGACAAGGATGAGTTAGATTAATTCTAGTTCCTAGTATTGTGAGTCATCACATTATGAGACCTTCGTGATCATAACTTTGCAAAAAGGAAGCTGAGTTACAGAGGCAGAAGGAGAAGGAGGCTATGAAAAAAATCTGTAGTTTTTCCTCTTCATTGCACCCTCTTGATGCTTCTATCACTCATTGTAGAAAGCATCATCTCATGTTTGATAGGACATTCAGAGCTCCCCGTCGTTTAGGGGACTATATTGAGCTGTTAACATTTGTAACTTTATAGATTCCACTCGAGAGGTGATGAACTGGGTAATAACTTTGAGAATACAAGGGCCAAAAAAAAGGGCCTGAAAGGACATGAAGAGAGTACTGGTTATTGGGAGAAGCCACAATTCCCAGCTCCAGGTACTGTTCCAATTACCCCAGGAATTTGCTAGTTCCTCTCTACTTTTCATGATTCATTCCCTTAGCTGTTGGGCCATGTCTCTGACTATTCCTAATTGGTTTACACAAAAGCAGCGTTCTTCCTTCAAGAGAAAGAGGCAGAGTCCCGCCTTCTCAGCTGGCAGTAGGTGGAGCCCTCTCCCATTCTGTAAAAACACCTCAGCCAAGAAATCTAGCTGCTCCTGTAAGGCCACTAAAGATGTGGCTGCTCTCTCAATGTTGCCTGTGTGTTGTAGCCACGCGTTCTGGGAAACAAACTCACTCAGAAGGACAACGCAGATAGTGAAGTGCAGTTTATGACACTGGCGGAGCGAAGGCAGAGTCTCCTCTTAGCCAAGGACCCCAACCAGTTTTTGTGAAAGCCTTCTATACCCTAAGTGTATAACGTTCCCTGAAACTAGTCTGAACATTGGAAAAAGAATGATACAATCAAAGTTAACCAGCAATCATATGCCTGAAGCCTAGGTAGTTAAGCCTAGGTAGTTAAGACCAATAAGCCTGTGGTCATACCCAAAAAGCGTAATAGAATGTATGATTCTATTCGGTTACACAGATAATTAGGGTATTCTTTTAGGCAAAGGAGAGCCCTGGGGCTCTTCCGGGGGCCTAGTTTTCCAGTTGATATGTCGTTTCCTTAGATACTAGGCATATAGCTCAAAGTCCACAGTCCGGCCCAAGATGGAGTCCTGCTTTCAAGATAGAGCCTGTTCTGTTTCCTCCTTCATGTGAAGTCCTTGGATGGTGTATGGTAGAAGGTGATTGATGAAGCAACTCCTCCTATTCCAATACTTACCCTAGCCAAAACTTCCAAACCAACCATTTGGTTTGGCTAACCTGGATGGCTCTTTTTGACCAGGTCTGTGCTGTCAGAGGTACAGTGAGAGTGTGGTTGTTAGGGCCAATATTCATCTGGGGATCGAGGAAAGCTAAGGTGCAGATACCCATCCATTGACTGGTAGACATATGTAAACATCTGTCCCACAAACAAAGAAAAGGCCTTGATGGGGCGGCACCATATTTTGTCTCTGGGAAGATGAGTGGGCCATTCACCTTTTACAGTTTGATTACATTCGTCCCTGGCTAAATTGCCTACAACTTCAGTTCCTCCATCATTTGTAAAGCATTCTGGAGCTTTTTGAGTTAAATCAATTGCCCTTAAGACTGGCCCTTGTAAGGGTGGATCTGTCACAGTTCCCATGGCTGTTGCAATATTTAATGGTACTGGTGTAGCTAAATACCGTGGAGCTCCTAAGGATGAGCAAAGCCAGCAATCTCTGGCCAGCTGGGGTTGGTGTCATATAGAAGGTGAGGAGTTGCGTTGAGAATCTGGTACAGATGAAGGTTTAACGGGGAGTTAACTCTATAACCTGCGTCATACTACCAACAGGCAGAGCCTGATTTTGAAGGGCAAAGTTGGTCCGTGATTTCATTTGCATGATTGTCCCTGTCCAGTAGGTTTTCCCATTTATTTGGCAGACAGACAGCTGTTCTGGGTTGTAACATCTACATGGCATTTGGGCGTAGATGGAGGCACAGGGGCGTGATGGCAAGGCCATGGTGTCAGGGTCCCGCCCGGGGTTTGGATCCTCTGGTGGGGGAAAGGTAGCAGCAGTGGGGGACACAGCTGGGAACCATTTTTGGCACCCAGGGCCCTGGATATACACCACATGGTTATGAAGGCAGAAGGTGATCGGCCTATAGGATAGGCTATCTATACATTGCTCTAGCTAATGGTTGAGTAAGGGATTTTTCCAAGGGTTGACTGTAATGTTGACAGGTGCATGATGGATAAGGAACGGCTCCATCTGTTACAGCAAGGGACACCAAAAGGCTCCAAAGCAGCTGCACATAACAGGTAACTGAGCACTAGCAAAAGGTTTTCTCCACATCTCTGAGTTGTCACAGCTATAGCAACTGAGCCTATCGTGAAGTGGGGTCAGCTATCCTGTGAGCGATTTAGATAGGAGGGAGAACCGATCATAGAAACATCTAATTAGAATGAAGCTTCCCACTGCGGTGAGTTAACAGACAGCTAACCGCAACTTCTGATCCAGTCAGAAATCCCAGTACTGGGGTGCGACTGAAGCTAATCTTATAGCAAAGAGTACAACAATAATACCAATGAGGAATAGAGGCCAAAGTTGACAATAAAAATCCATTGATATCTTGACAGCCAGATCCTCAAGCTTCCGTGAGTTGACCAGCCAGCTGCCGGAGTGTGGCTCGAACAAGGCTAAAGAATCCTCAAGCTTCTGCCGTGCATGAATGGTACGTGACTAGTCAGCTTCTGGAGCGGCTAGAGCAGGCGCAGCATTTTTGGTGGGTGAGTGCCATTGTTTTTGGAACCAGACCTTGAGGGGATTTCTGGGGTTTTCCAGGTGTCCTCATCACAGGAAGCTGCTGCCTTGTTAACTCTGGTGTGGTGGATACAAGGGATGACGCCTGTAAGTTTAAGAGCAGTAGGGGTTGCCAGGACAACTGTGAGGGCTTGTCTCCTGGCTGACATGGTTCTTTTTGCCAACCTTCAACCCATACCTCAACTCCTGGATGATTGGGATGAACCCAATTGCGCAAAGGAATGGGTGTCCTTTTGAAGGTTTCTCGGGCGATATGGTGGAAGACTTTTCCCAGGTAATGGAGGTTTTGGGATATCTCCAGATCAGCTAGTTGTTAGGGGTTTCCCTTGAGTTTTCCTATCACTGGGGGTTTTCTCCCATGTAAGATCTCAAAGGGAGAATAGCCTCAGGTCTCAGGGTGCATTGGGCTCAGAGTAAGGTTGGGGAGTAACATGTCGATCCAAGATAACTGGTCTCCTGTCAGAGTTTAGCTAATGTAGTCCTGAGGTTACAATTCATGCGTTCAACTTTCCCTGAGCTCTGAGGCCTGTACGCGATGTGAAGTTTCCATTTGAGTCCCAGTGTCCAGGATGAAGTTTGGATTATCTGAGACACAAATGCTGGCCTGTTGTCAGACCCTATGGAGAGAGGAAGCTCATATCTCGGGATCATGTCTCTTCACAGGGCCTTGGCCACTTCTCATGCCCGTTCAGGGTATGTGGGGTAGGCTTCAGCCCATCCCGAAAAGGTGTTGAAATACTTATAGCCCCTATAGGGCTTGACTTCAGTAAAGTCCACTTCTAGATCTTCAAAGGGCAGTGTCCCAACGGTCAGCACCCCTGGGTTGGGTCTTGGTCCTTGGCTGGCGTTGCTCTGACCACAAGTCACTCAGGTAGCACTGATCTGCACACACAGGGCTAGGCGCTTAGGAACACACTAGAAGCGGCTCAGTAAGCTCTCCAGTGCAGGTTTACCTAAAAGAGTTTTTTCATGATGTTGTTTTACCAGCTGGATTTCTGTATTGCTGGAGACAAAGAGTCTTTGATCTGGCAGCTCCAGCAGCCCTCCTTTTATTCTCCCGTCATTTAGCATCCATTGATCTTCTTCCTTGGTATACCTTGGGGATGGAGGAAATTCTTGACAGTTCAGTTCAGTTGCTGTCAAGTCCGACTCTCTGTGACCCCATGAGTCGCAACACACCAGGCCTCCCTGTCCAGCACAACTCCCAGAGTCTACTCAAGCCCATGTCCATCGAGGTGGTGATGCCATCCAACCATCTTATCCTCTGTCGTCCCCTTCTCCTCCTGCCCCCAATCCCTCCCAGCATCAGGGTCTTTTCCTACGAGTCAACTCTTCGCATGAGGTGGCCAACTTATTAGAGTTTCAGCTTCAGCATCAGTCCTTCCAGTGAACACCCAGGACTGATCTCCTTTAGGATGGACTGGTTGGATCTCCTTGCAGTTCAAGGGACTCTCAAGAGTCTTCACCAACACCATACCTTGGAGATGGAGGCAATTCTGGTGCCAAGAGGACCTTAAAGATTGACTCGGGGCTCACTGTGGGGCTGGGTTGTGTCGCCACCTCCTTGGCTGCCTGGTCTCCAACCGATTCCCATTGCTGACTGGATCAGCTCCTCACTGATGGCCTTTACAATGGATGACTGCCACTTGGGAGGGCTTCCAGACTGCTTCTAACAGCTGAAGATTTCTTTTATGTTTTTAGTCTTCCCACCCGCCACGCCCCCCACTGTCAATAGTCCCCATTCCTTATAAGTGGCTCCATGTACATGTAAAGTAGCAAAGGCATACCTTGCCTCGGTATAGATGTTGACTCCTTTCCCTTTGGCGTGCCTTAGTGCCTGGGCGAGTGCCCATAGCTCAGCCCGCAGTGCTGACCACCCTTGTGGCAAGGCCTCGGCCTTCACTATCTTGTCAGTTGTTGTTACGGCAGAGCATGCTTTGCGCTGCCCGTCTTAGATAAAAGTGCTTTTGTCAGTGAACAATTCCAGTTCTGGGTTCTAGAAGGGAATGTCCATCAGGTGAGGCCTGCTAGAGTAAATCTCATCTATGAGCTCCTCACAGTTATGTCGGGGTTCCTGCTTCTGTAGGTAAAACTAGTGGGGTTCAGTGTCCGCCCAGTCTCGAGTTGGACCCGTGAGATTTTGCAAAGCAGTTGTTGATAGTGAACCGTCTTGGAGTTGGTCAGCCACTTGTGTTCCTTGTTCATCAGGGCAGGAACAGCATGGGGAACCTTTACATTTTGTCCTAGTGTAAGCTTATCTGCTTCTCTGGCCAGAATCACAGTGGCAGCTAATCCCCGAAGGCATGGTGGTCATCCTGTGACCACTGGATCCAGCGGTTTGGACTGCTATGTTACTGGGCACTCCCATGGCCCAACTGTCTGTGTGAGATCCCCAGGGCAGTGTGATTCTTCATGTACATAGAGGGTAAAGTCCTGTGTCTTATCTGGCAGCCTTAATACTGGAGCGCTGGTCAAGAGTCTCGTTCACATTCATTTTTCTCCACCTGGCCGCTCCCCTGAGGGAGATTTAAGATTCCTCTTACTATTGGCAGGTCGGTACAAACTCCCTCACAGCCTCACAGGGAGGGATCGAATCCCCAAGAGGCTGGCGCTGCCTTCCAGCCTTATGAGGTTGTCACGGAACCCCAGGGTTTGGACGCTGTCAGTCTCTGAAGGCCGTGGGCTGTGAAGCTCACTTTCACTGCATTCAATCAGCAATCATGCATACACAGTCACTCAGAGGTTATGACAATACCTCCTTTTCCTGAGTCCCCAGGTCTCCCTATCTGATGCTCCCTTCCTGGGAGCTCCAAGAAGCTGATCAGTCTCCTCTTCTACACATTGGAGTAAGACCTCCTGACTTGGGACTGGCCCTGGGGCTTTACCTGATCCTGTGGCCATTCCTGGTGAATTGGCCTGTCCCTTCAATGAGTCCGGTCAGGGCTCGGTCATCCAGAGTTGGAACACCGGTCTGAAAGAGTACCCAGAATACCATCAGGTGTCACGCCTCCTTATTCATCTAGGGGTCCTCTGCTCTGACCTGGCTGAGCCACCAGTCCAGCGGCTCAAGGGGCCAGTGTGGCTGGAATCTCACTGGGGCCTCCAGAAATGTTGCAGAAACCAGTACTTGAGAAACCAAGCACCACACTCAGAGAGTTGGATAACTCAGGTTCATTACACCGGTGGGCCCAGAGGAGTTAACACTCCAAGCTCTGAGCCTTGAACAAAGGGGTTACAGAGTTTTCGTACATGGACAGGCATGATTAAGCGGGTTTGCAGGTTTACAGGGGCTAGGGCGATTCCAAAGAGCATCCTGACGAGGGTGAGATAAGCTCCAGTTCCTAGCATTGTGAGTTTATCTTTTCCTCTTGACCATCACAGCTTTCTCTGGAAATAAAGCAGGCAAAGCAGTGAACATTGGGTTAAAAATGTGTGTGCCTAGACGCTCACTCATGTCTGAGTCTTTGCGACCCTTTGGACTCTAGCCCACCAGCTCCTCTGTCCATGCGATTTTGCAGGCAAGAATACTGGAGTGGAATGCCATTTCCTCCTCCAGGGATCCTCCTGAACCAGGGATCAAGCCCAGGTCTCTTAGGCCTCCTGCATTGGCACTTAGACTCTTTAGTCCTACTGCCACCTTGGACGTCCAAAAGTATGCATGGGAATGGAGAAGTATCTGTGAAAACGATGCCTTAAATGCATATCTGATGAACAACAAAGGAAATAATGATCTGTGTTAAGTAATAAGTGACATAACTATAGGCTGAAAATAAAAAAATACACGTGGCCTGAACAATGAGTTAGGTTTTATTTTGTGGGAATGTTAGGATTGAGCCCAGGAGACAGTGGGTCAGGTGACCCCAGACAGCTGAGGAAGCAAGGCAGGAGACACACTATATACAAGTTTGCAGCAAGGGGCAGGTAATCTGAATATTAAAAGTGACAATTAATGTAAGGGAAAAACACTCTCACATGAGGAGATTTAGTGTTCTTCTATGTATGGGAAGGTGCAAGCATCTGGACTTATTGAAACCATTTCTTTCATATGCATCTAGCTATGTGGGACTGATCCTTCTTCCTTGATGTTCACATCCGAATTCCAAAGGGACGAGAGAGGACCAGAGGTTTAGATAGCATTGCCATCTCAATGGACATGACTTTGAGCAAAGTCCAGACGGTGAAGGAACAGGAAGCCTGGCATGTTGCAGTCCATGGGTCTCAAAAAGTTGGACAAGACTGAGTGACTGAACAAGAAACATAGAGACAGAAGCCCATCATACCCCGACTTCTGAGTGGATGAGGGAGGTCACTGATCACTAAGTCACACCCTCTATGAAACAGTCTATTCAAGAACCAAAGTCTGAAAAAACAATGGCGGATGGCAGCCTCTCATACCAACCGCCTCCCCCCCCCCCCACCTGCCCCAGCTCCTCAGCACTTACCAAGAGGGAAATAGCTGGTGGCTTCTGAATCGCTTTTGCTCCGCCTAGGCTCAGAGATCTGCTTTTAGAAAAGGCTTCTTAAGTGTTAGAGTCAAGATGGTGTGGATGAAGAGCAACAACCTCAGATATGCAGATGATTCCACACTACTGGCAGAAAGTGAAGAGAAACTAAAGAGCCTCTTGATGAGGGTGAATGTGGTGAGTGAAAAAGCTGGCTTAAAACTCATCATTAAGAAAACTATGATGATGACATCTGGTCTTATCACTTGATAGCAAATAGAGGGAAAAAGTGGAATGAGTGACAGATTTTCTCTTCCTGGGCTTTAAAATCACTGTGAACCGTGACTGCATCCATGAAATCAAAAGATGCTTGCCTCTTGAAAGGAAAGCTATGAAAAACTTAAGTGTATTAAAAAGCAAAGACACCAATTGCTAATAAAAGTCCATCTAGTCTAACCTATGGTCTTTCCAATAGTCATTTGAGATTTGGACCACAGACAAGGCAGGGCACTGAAGAACTGATGCTTTCAAATTGTGGTGCTGAAGAAGACTCTTGAGAGTATTTTATCATTGAGGAACTAGGGTAAATACACTTAACATATTTAATGTTCAGTTCAGTTCAGTCGCTCAGTTGTATCCGACTCTTTGCGACCCCATGAATCACAGCACGCCAGGCCTCCCTGTCCATCACAAACTCCCGGAGTTTACTCAAACTCATGCCCATCGAATCGGTTATACCATCCAGCCATCTCATCCTTGTCGTCCCCTTCTCCTCCTGCCCCCAATCCCTCCAGCATCAGGGTCTTTTCCAATGAGTCAGTTTTTCACATCAGGTGGCCAAAGTATTGGAGTTTCAGCTTCAGCATCAGTTCTTCCAATGAACACTGAGGACTGATCTCCTTGCAGTCCAAGGGACTCTCAAGAGTCTTCTCCAACACCACAGTTCAAAAGCATCAATTTTTCAGCACTCAGCTTTCTTCACAGTCCAACTCTCACATCTATACATGACCACTGAAAAAACCATAGCCTTGACCAGACGGACCTTTGTCGGCAAAGGAATGTCTCTGCTTTTTAATATGCTATCTAGGTTGGTCATAACTTTCCTTTCAAGGAGTAAGCATCTTTTAATTTCATGGCTGCAGTCACCATCTGCAGTGATTTTGGAGCCCCCCAAAAGAAAGTCTGACACTGTTTCCACTGTCTCCCCATCTATTTCCCATGAGGTGATAGGACCAGATGCCATGATCTTAGTTTTCTGAATGTTAAGCTTCAAGCCAACTTTTTCACTCTCCTCTTTCACTTTCATCAAGAGGCTTTTTAGTTCCTCTTCACTTTCTGCCATAAGGGTGGTGCCATCTGCATATCTGAGGTTATCGAGATTTTTCGCGGCTTGATTCCAGCTTGTGCTTCCTCCAGCCCAGTGTTTCTCATAATGTACTCTGCATATAAGTTAAATAAGCAGGGTGACAATATACAGCCTTGATGTACTCCTTTTCCTATTTGCAACCAGTCTGTTGTTCCATGTCCAGTTCTAACTGTTGTTTTCTGACCTGCATACAGGTTTCTCAAGAGGCAGGTCAGGTGGTCTGGTATTCCCATCTCTTTCAGAATTTTCCACAGTTTATTGTGATCCACACAGTTGAAGGTTTTGGCATACTCAGTAAAGCAGAAATAGATGTTTTTCTGGAACTCTCTTGCTTTTTTGATGATCCAGTGGATGTTGGCAATTTGATCTCTGGTTCCCCTGCCTTTTGTAAAACCAGCTTGAACATCTGGAAGTCCATGGTTCACGTATTGCTGAAGCCTGGCTAGGAGAATTTTGAGCATAACTTTGCTAGCCTGTGAGATGAGTGCAATTGTGTGGTAGTTTGAGCATTCTTTGGGATTGCCTTTCTTTGGGATTGGAATGAAAACCATGTTAGTTCATCTAATAAAAAGAGAAACTTTGAAGTAAAATTCAGGTTTGCAATTGCTCATTTAAAGGAGGTGTCTTAAGCAGTGAAGAAAGAATTTGAGGAGGAAATTTATCAGATCATATGTGTAGTTTCCAAGGATTCGAAATTATAAGGTAGAAAACAAATAGTATCTGTCCGCAGTAGTCCCAGAAGTGTGGCAGTTTGTTCACAACTCCACCCACACACTTTTAACTAGAGAAAGAATCAGAAGATTTAAAAGGGCTCAATATAGTTACTCAGAAATCCACACAGTTTTTCCTGAAACCTCTTCAATGACTCAATGGAGGAGCCATCAGGTCATGCCATTTGTCCCAGGCCAAGACAAGAATCCTTGTCCTCATTGTGAATGTGAAAATTAATCACTGGAGAGAAATACATAAATGATAAAAAGCATCAAGAATGGGTCAAGAGATGACCCTCTATGACAGTGACAGAAATAAACCAAGACTAATCCAAAATCATTCCTGTTGAAGCAGATCTTCACAAACCACATGACAAAGTATTGCTTCCTCCAGGACACGTGTCCTTCTCATGCGAGTCATCTGCTCCATCCACTGCCATGGACCTCAGTGCATTGCTGTTTTGTCCACTTTACTTACAGTCCAGGAATCCTTCGCTTGATCCTGAAAGGCAATAAGGTCCAGCTTAGAGAACACAAGACGTGTTCATCAGAAAAAGGAATGTGTTGTGGTGGTGATTCATCTGTTTCCAATCCAGTATGTGTTAAGGTAAGAAGAGAAAACAAGGTAGAAAGTTGAAAGAGCAAAAAAAAAAAAAAGACTTCCCCAAAGACTTTATTGAAAGCACCTTTAAAATACAAATGCATAAAAGTCAGATTCTGATATTGTACTCAAGCTCTACTGAGGATAAAGCAGGTAGAGGGAATCTGATTTTAAGAGGAGGTTGCCATTATTTTATGCCAGAGAATTTATAGAATCACCACTAGATCAGAATGAAGGATATGCAGGTCATGGAGCAACAGTTAGAACCAAAGTCGGAAAAATGGACTGGTTTCAAACAGGAAAGGAGGACCTCAGAGTTGTATATTATCACCCTGCTTATTTAACTTCCATGCAGAGTACATTATGCAAATGCCATGCTGGATGAAGTAGAACCTGGAATCAGGATTGCCAGGAGAAATATCAACGATCTCAGATATGTACATGATACCACACTAGTGGCAGAAAGAGAAAAGGAACTAAAGAGGCTCTTAATGGGGATGAAACGGAGAGTGAAAGAAGCTGGCAGAAAACTCAACATTCAGAAAACTAAGATCATGGCACTTAGCCCCATCACTTAATGCAAATAAATGCGGAAAACAGAACCAGTGACAGACTTTAGGAGGGCTCCAAAATCACTGCGGATGGTGATTTCAGCCATGAAACTCAAAGACAGTTACTCCTTGGAAGAAAAGCTATGACCAATCTAGACAGCGTAGTCAAAAGCAGGATATCACTTTGGACACAAACGTTGATATGGTCAAAGCTATGGTTTTTCTAGTAGTCACATATGGATGTGATAGTTGGACGATAAAGGAGGCTGAGCGCCGAAGAATTGAGAGCTCGAATGGTGGTGCAGGAGAAGGCTTCTTTTCTTTTTTTTTTTTTTTTTTTTTTTGAGAAGGCTCTTTAGAGTCCTTTGTACTCAAGAAGCTGAAACAAGTCAACCGTAAGGAAATCAATCAAGAATATTCATAGTAAGGACTGATTCTGAGGCTGAAGCCGCAATACTTTGGTCTCTTTGTCTGCTGAACCAACTCATTGGCAAGATTCTGATGCTGAGAAAGATTGAAAACAAAAGGAGAAGGGAGTGACACAGGGTGAGATGGTTGAATATCTTTGCTGACTCAGTGGAGATGAACTTGAGCAAATTCCAGGCATTGACGAAGGATAGGGAAGCCTGACTTGCTGCATTCCATGGGATCCAAGAGTTCCATACAACTTAGCCACGGAATAACAAACAAGAATGAAGGCAAAAGAAGTAGTGGTACATATACACAATGGAATATTACTCAGCCATAAAGAGGACCGTATTTGAGTCAGTTCTAACGAGGTGGATGAACCTAGAGCCTGCTATATAGAGTGAAGTAAGTCAGAAAGAGAAATAGAAATATCATATACTAATGCATATATACGGAATTCAGAAAAATGGTACTGAAGAATTTACTTGCAGAACAGCACTGGAGAAACATAGATAATAGACTTATGGAAATGGGGAGGGGAGGAGAGGGTGAGCTGTATGGAGAGAGTAACATGTAAACTCACATTACCATATGTAAAAATAGAAATCCAAAGGGAAATTGCTGTGTGTCAGGAAACTGAAACAGCACAAGGAGTTGGGGGGGGGGAGGGGGCAGGGAGGGATATTCAAAAGGGAGGGGATACATGTATATACCTATGTCTGTTTCATGTTGAGGTGTGACAGAAAACAACAAAATTCTGTAAAGCAATTATCCTTCAATTAAGAAGTAAACAAACAAACAAAGAAGAATGAAGGCAACAGATTACATCAAGGAAGAAGTAGTTTAGAATCATAATGACTCATGAAATCTGTCTTTCAAATATGACACATACCCATTTTCCCCTAGAAAGCAAGGACCTGAAATTATTGGAAGAAGAAAAAGTCCAGGCATTCACACTCCTCTCGAGTAAAATCTATGGCCACATCCCAGAATGTCAGCTGTCCCTGAAATACAAAGGACAGATGCCGTATGGCCGAGGGAAGACTTCCACATGTGACCCAAGATGAAAACAGCAAGTTCAGAGACCTGGTTGTGATTAGTGGTTTGGCTGATATTACAGAATAACATTTTTACACAGTAATATTTTCCACCACATTTATACCCCAAGAAAAGAGGATGAGATATGATCCAGAAAACATTACAGAAACTATTGTGATCTGGAAGAGAAATTATAAAATGATCGGATCAACACTGGCATATTAAGTTTTGAGTGTCGTAAGCCTGTGATACAGGATAAATTGTCTATCAAGAACACAGGAGACATTTTTAAAAAGCATACTCTGATTCAAGAGTTTTGGAGTGGTACCAGTGCTGCACATTTTAAACAAGCTTATTTTAACTAGTAATGTGAAGAAATCTGCTCCATAAATAGCCATTTTGAGCTACATGAGCTGCAAAGAAATAAATAGTAAAGATTAATACTTAAACAATGAACTTTCAGTATTCTGCAAATTTGAGAGGTCTGATAGAATAGTACCCAGGGTAGCTACAATCCTTTGAATTATTTTGTATATATTATCTCTTTCTAACAGCTTTTATTGTTGAATGCACCACATAAATAATATAAAATCAACACCATTGCAGTTCCACCTTTTTGCAAATATTTTATCAAATATTCATTGAATGGAAGAGCTTGAATTTTGCTTCAGTTTGTGTGACCTAGAATTGAACTAATAAAACACAAATACACAGAGACAGCACTAATGAAAGTTAACAGAAGTTTTAGAGGAGCTTTTGTGGTGGTCCATTGTTGGGGTCCTTTAATGGACTGGAACCTGCTGGTCCAGAGTTGACCTTAAGAAAGTGAAAGAATGAAAGAGGCTAAAATTCCTGGGTTATGCATCAGGCCTCCGCACTCCAGAGAATCAGGCAGAAAGAGAGAGAGAGAGAAAGAAGGACACGGGGACCCAAGTCTCTGGTGGAACAAGGGTACTTTATTGAATTCTGTGTGAGTATATATACCATATCACAGGTAGCTTCTTCAGATGAAGATCAAAAGACCAGACTTTACAAGTTACCAAGGAAACAAGAAGCAATAGAGGCCACAAGGCCAAAACGCAATCCACATCAAAAGAGGGTGGAAAAAATCCCTTTCACCAAATGGAAAAGCTAATGAAGGAAATCCTACGCAAGCATCCCATCTCTAGGATTTCAGTCCTGGGAGTGGCTTGGAACTGACAGTCCTGACAGGAACTGATGAGGAACAGAGGGCTCAAGAGACACAGGAAGGGGCACACAGGAATCCTGCTGTGAAACATTCCCTGACAGCCCATGACTCAGACTCTCAGCTCCCAAGGCAGGGGGATGGGTTCAATACCTGCTTAGAGAAATGGATCCCACACCCCACAGCTAAAGTTTTCAAGTGTCAACAAAATCTCCCACATGGCTCTAAGATTCTGCCTGCTACAACTAAGACACAATTGAGCCAAACAAATAAATCCATGTATTTTTCAAAAGAACTTTATATAACTTGGGAGAATACCAAAAGAAGAAAAAAAAAAAAATCAATCAAATAATTAACATTTTTTCTGCACACAGGGATACATTAAAATGAGATTATACTTACTAAGAATATTAAAGCTATTCATGTCAATAAAATCAAGATTATTTTTAAAGGGTTAATATATATACATCTACTTGTGGATGATATTCTTTGTACATTTTAGGTACATTTAGGGTGGAAACATACACAGCAGTATAAGATAAATTAGGACTCCTGGTTCTGAAGCTTTTCTTTCTTGAAAAACTGTATCATTTGTGTTGAGCTTTATCTTTCAACACAGTGGAAAACAGATTAGCACCATTATGATTGTTGTAAACATTTTGAAAAACTACAAAATGTGGTAAAAATACTGTATCTGTGATTTGAGCATGGGGTGTTCTGGAAACATCACACCTGGGCTTGGATAATCAATACGGCTACCCCAAACACCCAGCATCCATAATCCACACAATGAGTGTTCATTCTCAGAAGCAAAGAGAAACCAAGATGGGGGAGTTTCTCCATTAACTATGAGCATTTCCACACATTCCTTATTCCTTTCTTCTACAATCTTCTTTAAAGAGAGAGGAAAGAAGTATGAACTTCATAGCCTCACGATGTCAGACAGATGTCGCCAGAACCAGTGGGCATCATTACATCATTACACCAGATGTCATGGTGTAAATGGATCACATGAAAGATGCACTATCACTGCCTGGGCATTCTGGAATTAACAAGGAAATTATAACTTGAGTCTAACATTTTAAAATGTTAATTTTATGCAAATTTCATTTCACTTATACTGCCCCTGTTCAGTATCCTAATAATGCATTTAACTAGTAAGTCTTAGCAATGCAAAGGACAGTATCTTCCAGTTTTCTTTTTATTTCTGAGCATTTTCTGAAAAAGTCTGGACCACTGAGTTGAGTCACTGGGCTTCCCAGCTGGCTCAGTGGTAAAGAATCTGCCTGCCAATGCAGGAGATGCGGCTTCAGTCTCATGGTGGAGAGAATCCCCGGGACGAGAAAATGGCAACCCACTGCAGAATTCTTGCCTGGAAAATCCCATGGACAGAAGAGAATTGGTTCTATGGATAATGGCATTTTCAAACTCGGTTTTAAATATCTAAATTGCATCCAGGTGCTAAGTCATCACTGCATTTCCCAACGTCCCTAAAATCCCAATACAAAACCACATCCGAGTGGGAGTGAGGATAGGAGTGACTCCCTATGCTGATCTCTCACAAAAAGAATATTTTGATTAAAAATAAATAAATAAATAAAGAATATTTTGAACAGTTCAAAGTCGTGACTCATGATGAGAATTCATCATGCTCCTTAGAAAGCGAGGATGCAGACAAAGGAGAAAAGGCTCTGGGACACAAGAAAGTAGTCTAAAGGGAAGGTCTTCGCTATAATAAGAGGAAATGGGGAAAAATAAGATGATGATAAATAAATTAGGAGCAGAGAACTATAGGTTTCCATATTCTCATTTGGGCATTTCAGGAGGAAAATCAGACACAGCTGGAGACTCAGGATAGGACATTTACCTGAGAAGCTGCCGTTTCTTCTTCTTCCTCCTGTTCTGTCTTCTCCGGGGATGTTATGCTGCAAACGCACTTCTGAGTTTTGAGAAAATACTTTGGAGGGCATCAACAGAGCTCTTTAACCTGCAACCACCGCTCCTACTGAAAGGTTGTTGCTGAATCATGCAAAGACACCGGGGTTTCTAGCCTCCGGAGGAGAAGAAGTCAACGCGGGGCCAGAGACGAGGCTTGATCACTCAGAACTTTTGTGTAATAAAGTTTTATTAAACTATAAAGGAGATAGAGAAAGCTTCTGACATAGACATCAGAAGGGGGCAGAAAGAGTACCCGCTTGCTAGTGTTAGCCATGGAGTTACATACTCTCCAATGAATCCAAAGAATGTCTGGAGGTTGAAAAGACCTCACCAGATCTACTCCCATAATTTACATTTTAAGATACCAGGATTAGCCAGAAGGTTTAATCCAGAGACTGTCCTCAGTCAGGATTCATTATTATTATATAATCCTAAGGAATGTAGAGGGAAAAAAGTAAAATGTTTGTCCTTTCTTCCTCCTTGAGTATTCCAGACCTCTCTCTCCTTGGGGACCCCTAGAATCCTTATCAACCTACCTAGGAATTGACTCTCTCATTTCCCCCTTTTCTTTTAGGAGAATTGTGTTGCCAAGGGAAAGGGGTGTCATTTTCATTCCATAAATACTTCTGTTGTTAAGGGGCATGGTCCCTAAATTGTTGAGGCAACCTATTCTCCTAACCCTCATATTGAGGGTCTCTGATTCAGGGGCCCCAAGTAATAGTTGGAGGAGGCTGTGGTACTCATAGGAGCTTAAACAACCATTTCTAAACTAAAAGCTTTTAGACGGTTAGAAAATCCCATTATACAGTTACAGGCAAAAGAGTCATTAAACCAAGTTAAAATCAAAATGAAAAGTCAGGTTATGTCTATAGTTACATCAGTCCATCTTAAGGTTGTTAGATGTCATCAGTTTAAGATGAGGCATCACATTTGATTGTTTTTGACAGAACTTGCAGACTTGGAGAGTCTCTTCCTTGAAGTGGAGATGTTCACCATGGGAGGCCTTCCACTGATGAAGAGGGGAGCACTCCAGACCCAGAAGTTAAACTTACTGTGGAATTCAGCGTAGGAATGGGCCCAGGACAGGAAGGCACTATCTTGAAGATCAAACGGCAGACTCAGGATTTTTAGAGTCAGCAGAAGTAGGCTCACATAGATTATCTGGTTCATCCTTTGGCTTGTCCAGACAGTCCCATTACAGAAGCGGATTGGGAAGATAGTGGGCCAGGGGCTTCAGAAAGCACAGAGAAAGTTGCCCCAGTATCTAAAAGGAAATCGACGGATTGGCCTCCCACAGTTATTAATACCTGGGGTTCCTCAGGTGTAATTAGGAGGGGAGCTTGTGTGGGGACCCCTGGGCACCTTCAGTCCTGATTGTCTTGAGAGTCCGACCCCTGAGACCTACGCCTCTGGGGGCAGTCTCTCTTCCAGTGTGGTCCTTTGCAGACTGGACATGGAACTGGGGGCAGCTTAGATGCCTGAGGGCAATCCTGCTTGAGGTGACCTTCCTTTCCACAGCAGTAGCAACTCCATCCCTTTTCACCTGGGTCCCTCTGGGCATCTTTCTCAGGCTGTTTAAGAAGGGTTTTCATAGCCATTGAGAAGGCTTCCACCTGTTCCTTCGTCTTTTTCTGTCTTTCTTTCTTTTCCTCGTAATCCCTACCATAACAGACTGTCTGAGCCAGTTGGAACAGATTATCTAAAGACTGATTTGGTCCATATGCCCGTTTTTAATAGCTTATGGCTGGTATCTAGACTGAGTGAGAAATCTATCCTTTAAGATCACTTTTCCCTCTTCACTTTTGGGATCAATCTCAGTGAATCTGCTTCTCTCCGTCTATCTAGGAATTTACCAGCAGCTTCCTTCTCCTCCTGTTTTATGTCTGCCAATTTGCCATAGTTTAAAGGCTTAGTTTAATGGGCTTCCTGGTGGCTCAGATGGTAAAGCGTCTGTCTGCAATGCTGAAGACCCAGGTTCAATCCCGGGGTCGGGAAGATCCCCTGGAGAAGGAAATGTCAACCCAATGCAGGACTCTTGCCTGGAAAATCCCATGGACAGAGGAGCCTGGCAGGCTACATTCCATGGGGTCACAAAGAGTCGGACACAACTAAATGACTTTACCTTAAAGGTTTAGCACACCCCTGCCTGAGTCCTTCAAGAATATATCTGACAAAATTACTCTGATCCCATCTTCCTTTAACTGTGTTGTAGTCCCAGTCTGGTTCTGTAATTAGGACCACCTGATTGCCAGTGGGGAGGGCGGTTATCTCCCTCTTCCCTACTGATTCATTACCAAGCCATTCATCTCCATAAGCAACCGCTTTTCCCAAAATTTTTTTGAGTCGGAAGTCAGCATTTGTCCCAAGATATAGATCATATCCTTCCAAGTAAGGTCATAAAGCAGAGTAACACCTTTAAAAGCGCTCATGTATTTTTCTGAGTCCTCTAAATAGTCTCCCAGATCCTCCTTGATTTCTTGTATTTCTTGATAAGAAAAAGGCTTATGAATTCTCATACACTGATTATTTCTCCCAGTAGGTGCTTCATGAAGGCTGTTCCTCAGTGTCTCTGGCTGCTTTGCATATAAATCCCAGGAATAGATTGGAGAAACCTGCTTTTCTTTACCTCTTTGTCTCCTGTCCTCCATCTCATCTAGCAAAGTAGGAGGACAGGAGGGAGCTGAAGGTTTCACACCCAAATCTATACCCTTAGAACATAAGTCTGGCATATTTTGCAGAGAGGAAAAGAGCAACACATATGCTACTTCTACCCACTTCCCTTGTTTTCTACAGAACCAATCTAATTGTAAAACAGGTATTATACTTAAACCTCCAGTGGGTACCGTGGCCATGCAGTATCACATAGGAAGACCAGGTGTGTATTCTTTAAGCTCTGGGGGTCAAATCTATCCCAGTTTTTCAGGATACATTTCAAAGGAGTGAGGCTGCAATTGTTAGCTCCCATCTGTAAGAGAGAAAAGAAGTGAACAGTGCCATCTTTCTACCGGAGGCGTCCCTCCCTGCTCTAGATGGGGGTGTAGACAGACTTTACACCACAGCTTCCCTTCCCTGGTCAGACTTAGTCTGTCCCTTACCAACCCAGGGGCCATACTTGTCCCTCCCGGTTCTACCACCAAGACGGGGTGGAGATGCACCGGGCGTAGACTTGATGGCTTCCCTGACTGACGTCCAGGTCCTCACCATTAATGCCTTGCTTGCCTCTGATGCCATCGGGGGTGCAATCAGAGTAAGCTTCCGGAACACCTTCCAGGCTAAACCGCTGGGGGAAACAGTGGTCACCTGAGTGTCTGTGCATGACCCTGAGTATACTCCTGACCACAATAAAACCAATAAGAACATAAAACTGAGATGTTACTTCCAAGCATCACCTCACCAGGATAAGAGCCTCCTCTGGTCCACTAAGAGCCAGAGTTACCAAAGGGGAAAAAAAAAAACCCATTGCAGTTCCAATCTGAGTAACCTTTAACCTGAGATGCTCTCATAGCTAGAGCTCCATCTAACTTCCAATCTTTTGATTCATATCACGGCTAAGTGCTTCCTGACTACCAATCCAAGTGTGAGATCAAAGTCACAGTAACAACACAGATCACAAGTCCCTTGAAAATCTATGATGTGACAGATTAGGTTAATACTTCTAATTTCCAAGGAGTTATGAAATGATCAAAGAGACCAAAAGTTTGAGCGAGAAAGGAGAGTTCAGTCCACATGCTTAGCCCATCTCTGGTCAGTCCCCGAAGGAGACGCTGGGTGCCTCTAGGCATTGGCAGGTCGGTATAAATCCCGACAGGTTTCTGCCATCAGCCCTATGAGGTCACCACAGAACCGCAGAGCAGTTCACTTGCTTCATGCAGGGCATTTCATTCATTCACGCAAGCACACCAAAGAGTTAGTCAAGTACAGCAGAAAACGTGTTTGCTAGGAGAACTAGAGCTCCAAGCACCCTTACCTTGTCCTGAAGACTCCCGGATGAGCCCCCAAGATGAGAGGTTGTTGCTGAATCATACAAAGAGGCTGGGGCTCTTGGTCTCTGGAGAATTCAATCGGGGGCCAGAGACAAGGCTTGATTGCTCAGAGCTTTTGTGTAGTAAAGTTTTATTAAAGTATAAAGGAGACAGAGAAAGTTTCTGACATAGACATCAGAAGTGGGCAGAAAGAGTATCTGCTTCCTAGTGTTAGCAATGGAGTTACATACTCTCCAATGAATCCAAAGAATGTCTGGAGGTTGTAAAGACCTCACCAGATCTACTCCTATAATTTACATTTTAAAATAACAGGATTAGCCAGAAGGTTTAATCCAGAGACTGTCCTCAGGCAGGATACATTATTTTTTTTTTCAGGATACATTATTGTTATATAATCCTAAGGAATGTAGAGGAAAGAAAAAAAGTTTGTCCTTTCTTCTTTCTTGAGAATTCCAGGCCCCTCTTTCCTTGGGGACCCCCAAGCTTCTTCTCAACCTGCCTAGGAAATGACTCTCTCACTACAGACAGAAGGACCTTGAAAAGCTGAGAAGAACGACCTCTCCTGTCCTCTGTCTCAGGAGACATTCAGGAACAATCAATTCCTACCTGGAGACCAGCCTGTGAGCTAATTTCTTGATTGTTTTCTCCCCATAGATAGCTGCTAACACTCTGCTCACACAGACGGTGTGAGCTGACTGACTTCCCCGGTCCAAATCCAGCTAGACCAACCCTGCGGCCTCTCCTGGGACTGAAGCTGGGCCTCAGCTCTCACAAATGGACCAGGAGCCAAGTCCTTATCCTGGGCCTCCCCTTAGAATCCCCTGGAGCACATACAACACACCACACTGATGCTCCCACAGGACCAAAATAGAACTCTGTTGGGAGGGCATCAGTGAGGTCATTTCCTGACACTGGTCACATGATCCTGATGGGAAACCAGATGGAAACCACTTGGTTAAAGATTCTTTCTGAACCATTTCAATGAATACAGATCCCTGGTGGCCAAGTCCCCACTCCAAGAAGTTATGAATCTGCAGGTCTACAGTGGGGCCATGAAAGGAGTCATCAGTAAATCCCATTTTGTTCTGATGTTTCTTCCCCAAAACCAATGTTCAGGAGTCCTGAGCTCAAAGCCTCACACTCACCACACCTAAGACCTCTCTGTAGGGGAGGATTTAGGGCAGGAGTTTCTGAGAGAGGTCAAAGCTGGAATCAGCCAGAGAAACCAGGAGTACTTGTAGCTCAGGTTTTATAAGTTACCCTGAGTAAAGTGCCTCAGACTCCCTAGGCTGAGTGTGGGTTCATCCATTCAAACCATGACAAGGAAGATTCTGGTGAGCACTGTATGGATTATTTGAGTGCTGAATTACATTCACCTGAAATAATCTCAAATCATGTCATTATTAACAAGCATACATACACTGTTAAGAATTGAAACTTTCTAACCATAAACCTTCCTCTCACGATTCATGCTAATATATGCATTTTCTATGTGTTTTAACTATGGAGTACTCCCTACAGTCATTCTCCTTCAGAGAAACTTCTGAAAACAAAACTGATGTAATGCCTTCTAGTATGCAATCTCTGATATTTACTTTGATTTAACTTTTGATTAACAACCTTTCTACGTATTTGTTACATCATTTCCATAGGTTTCTTACATAAACTCTTGTGTTTTCTGATGCATGTTCAGGGCAAACCTCTTCCATCACTTGTTCCATTACTAGGGTTTCTTTCCAGTGTGTGTTCTCAGATGTTTAGTGAGATTACTACTATGACTAAAGGCTTTGCCACATTCTGTACATTTATAAGGTTTCTCTCCAGTATGAACTCGCAAATGTGTAGTAAGAATTGAGCTCCGATTAAAGGTTTTGCCACATTCTGTACATTTATACGGTCTCTCCCCAGTATGGATTCGCTGATGTTTAGTAAGATTAGAACCCTTAATGAAGGCCTTGCCACATTCTGTACATTTATAACATCTATCCCCAGTATGAATTCGGTGATGTTGAGTAAGGGCCGAATTCGTAGTAAAGGCTTTGTCACATTCTTTACATTTATAAGGTCTCTCTCCAGTATGAATTTGCTGATGTTGGGTAAGATGTGAGCAACGCATAAAGGCTTTGTTACATTCTTTACATATATAAGGCTTCTCTCCAGTATGAATTCGCTCATGTTGAGTAAGTTGTGAGCACTGAATAAAGGCTTTGTCACATTCTTTACATTTATAAGGTCTCTCTGCAGTATGAATTTCCTGATGTCGGGTAAGATGTGAACATTCAATAAAGGCTTTGTTACATTCTTTACATTTATAAGACTTCTCTCCAGTATGAATTCGCTGATGTCGAGTAAGATGCGAGTACTGAATAAAGGTTTTGTTACATTCTTGACATTTATAAGGTCTCTCCCCAGAATGAATTCTCTGATGTTGAGCAAGATGTGAGCACTGAATAAAGGCTTTGCTACATTCTTTACATTTATAAGGTCTCTCCCCAGAATGAATTCGCTGATGTCGAGTAAGAACTGAGCAATGATGAAAGGCTTTGTTACATTCTTTACATTTATAAGGCTTCTCTCCAGTATGAATTCGCTGATGCCGAGTAAGATTTGAGCACTGAAAAAATGCTTTGTTACATTCTTTACACTTATAAGGTCTCTCCCCAGAATGAATTCGCTCATGTCCAGTAAGAAGTGAGAGACGATGAAAGGCTTTGTTACATTCTTTACATTTATAAGGCTTCTCTCCAGTATGAATTCGCTGATGATAGGTTAGCTGTGAGTAACAGATAAAGGCTTTGCTACATTCTGTACATTTATAAGGTCTCTCTCCAGTATGAATTTGCTGATGATAGGTTAGATGTGAGTAACAGATAAAGGCTTTGCCACATTCTGTACATTTATAAGGTTTCTCTCCAGTGTGAATTCGCCGGTGTTCAATAAGATGTGAGTTGTAAGTAAAGGCTTTGCCACATTCTGCACATTTATAAGGTTTCTCTCCAGTGTGAATTCGCTGATGTTTAGTAAGAAGTGAGCGATGCTTAAACACTTTGTTACATTGTGTACATTGGAACGGTTTCTTTCTTGTATGAATTTTCTTATGTCTGCTTAGATGGCATGATTTACTAAACAGTTTCCCACATATCTTACACTTGTTTTCTTTCTGCAGATTCTGAACAGTCTGCGGTTGAATAAGTTCTGAAGACTGATTAGAAACCATACCATATTCAGTACAACTCCCCTCTTCATTACAAGTACTCTTATCGAGAGAAAAACCTGACATTTGATCAAAGGCATTTCTACATGTATTACTTTTAGAATCCTTGTTTGTAGATTCAGGTCCCTGATGTTTCTTAAGGTTGGAGTCTCCTTCAACCATATACCCAGGCTCATTGCCTGAATACCTTCTCAGTCCACCATAAATACTCTTGGAATTATTGGAGCTGGAGCTCTTACTTAAGGTCTGACTCATTTTATTACACACGGAAAGTTGTTTTGTTCTGACCATATCACAATACGTATTGAACAATGATGGTTGGATTCCATCTCTTCCAGTATCAACAACATTATACATCTTGGAATGGAGAGATAATATCTGTTGGGGGAAGAAAAAGCCCCTGCTCATGGATCCCTCAAATTGATTAGACTGTGAGTTTTCCCACTCACTGTTAAATTGTAGGTGTTCAGACATGCTTGAATGTATGTTGAGTCGAAGCCTATGTTCAGAATTGTTTGAATGAGTATTTGCAGTAGAGACAAGATTACCTCCCAGATATTTCACGTTTCCTTTTAGAGAACATGTATGTTTCAAAAAAGGATGGAAATCTTTTCTTAAACACTTACACATCTTGGCAAATGTTGAAGAATGAAGTGGGTGTTTTTCCCAACTTGACTTAGGTTGCTCAATTCTTTTTCCAGTAATATTAGCAATCTGTGTAACTGTCTCCATTTCTTTATGTCCATATAAACATCCTCTCTGTCTTTCATATACCCATGTACATTCCCAGTCTTTTCTTAAATTTAAGTTTTTGAGGTGAAATATTTGATATATTCCTAGTTTTGCTTTTGGGAATACATCTTCTAATGCTGGATTTTTCGGCATCAAATCCTGGGTGTCTTGTGCAGACAAGGCTGAAAGATATCAAATAACAAGTTAATTCCCCTGCTATTCTCAGTGAAAATCTTTAAACATTCAGAGAAAATTGATGACTACAGCTAGTTTAAAGCTAAAATAGAGATTAAAAAATAAGATAAAATGGAAATGGAAGCATCAAGATATCAGAGGATTAGGCAGATGTGGAGACCATCTCTCTGTCCACAAAGGAATGAGAAATGGAACAATTCTCACAGAGCCCAGCTGAACACTAGCAGAGACCCCTCGAAATCTAAAGAAAAAAGAAAGATTCCTGCTGAGCCAAGTAGGACAATAGAAAGAAGAAGGAAAAGGAAGATGAGAGGAAGTGGGATGGGGCCTGCAACTTGGGGGGACATGAAACTGAGGAGCGGTCTCCACATCCAGGGAAGCCCCTCTTCGGGGACTCAGTTTGGACAGAAGGAGAGCTTCATTCTACTTGGGAAGAGAACATGGCAACCAGCGTGTGGCAGCAGGACAGAGAGAGACCTGCACACGGGGTCCTGACCCCGGCCCTGCCCACCCAGCCTGAGAGGCACGACCACCACTGCGGACAAGGGCTGGGTGCTGAAATGTGGGGTTCAGAGAGCAGATCAAGGCAGAGGATTGAGGTGGGCTGTGAGGAAACATGCTGAAGGGATGGGACTGTGGGAGGAGCTCTGCAAACGGGATGCTTGTGGTGGAAGCCTGAACCACCAGCGAGCACAGTGGCATTGGTAAGTGATGCCCAAAGAAGAAGCCCATTGCACCCCTTGTCCCTTGTCCCAGACCCTCCTCACCAAGAACCATGAAGAACTCCACCCATGTAGGTCTCTTGAGCCCCCAGCCACGGCCTCCCCCATCGACCTCTTCCACAATCAGCAGACTCCTGTGCTCTGGGGCAGCCCAGTAGAAGACACCTGTGAGTTGCCCACACGCTCAGATGGAGCTGAAAGCACAGCTGAGCCCCAGGGATGAAGAAGAAAAGCTGACACCTCTCCCTGCAGCAACAGAAGCCACGGTCTCACACCCATGACCGGCTGTGTAACCTCAGCCCCTACAGAGCATCTGAATCACCTACCAGCGCTCTCTCAGTCAAGGCAGGGGCAGCTCTAGCTGCTGTAGACTCTGTGGGCTCCCACACAAGGGGGCTGGGCCAGGACAGAGCCTGAGCTGCCCTAGAGCACCACAGCAGGTCCAGCTCCACGCTGAATGCAATCCCAGGACCTGACTTCACTGAATCTATGCCGGTGACCTTGTGAAAACAACATCTGCGAGACACCAGGCCCATGTGCCATCATGCCCGTGGTTAAGATGAGGCCAAGAGCAGTGCCAACACTACATCACATGAGGGCCTGCAGAACGCATGGGAGGGGAACCAGGGCACATCCTGAGTGAACATCCCCAGAGGAGTAATACTCAGCGACTTTTCTCCATGTGCGGGTGCTCCAGTCCACCTGCCTCGCACCACAGATCACAATCACAGCTAAGATTCAGGTCTGGGGGCTCTATTCCACCACACAGGAAGCAGGCACCACCAGAGAGAGGGCAGTAACAACCACAGAACAATGGGGAAACAGCCCTGAATATCCACAGCAGGCTCTGGGCATGGTTAACAGCAATCAAAGCCCAGATCAAGAGGATGAGGGCACAAACCTCGGGACCAACCTCACCCACCAAGGTGCAGACACCACAAGGAAGACTAACTAGGTTCCTGTAGTCTTCAAAAGAGAGACCACAAACAGAACGCTAGACAAAATGAGATGGCAAAGACATAGGTTATAGGGGAAGAAACAAGATAAAAACCTCCAGGCACCACTGAATTAAGAGGTGATAGGCAATCTAATGATTACTTCCTGCTTTTAGTCATCTTAAGTCGAGACAGCAAACACTTTCACAAATTCTATGTACCTAATAATTCTTAAATCCACTTCTTGCCACACAAGTTTCTGAGAATGGTCTATTAGATGTTTCAATCTAAAAATCATAAATGATAGTGATAGAGAACTAATCAGAAACTGAGGACACATAAGACAGTGTCCAAGGAAGCTGAATACAAATAAGATAAACTTAATAAAGTACTAGTTTTAAGAAATTAAATAAGAAGAGAGACTTTAAAACTATGACTGAAACAGGGAACTCTACTCATTGCTCTGTGGAGACCTAAATGGGAAGGAAATCAATAGAACGGTAAAGACCAGCGATCTCTTTAAGAAAATTAGAGGCACCAGGAATATTTCAAGCAAAGATGGGAACAGTAAAGGACAGAAACCGGATGGACCTAAAAGCAGCAGAAGATATTAAGAGAAGTTTGCAAGAATACATGGAAGAACTATACAAAAAAGATCTTAATGACTGAGATAACCACGATGGTGTGATCACTCACCTAGTAACAGACATCCTGGCGTCCAAAGTCAAGTCAGCCTTACAAGGCATGACTACCAACAAAGCCAGTGCAGGTGATGGAACTCCAGCTGAGTTATTTCAAATCCTAAAAGAGGATAGTGCTAAAGTTCTGCACTAGATAAGCCAGAAAATTTTGAAAACTCAGCAGTGGCCTCAGGATGGGAAAAGGTCAGTTTTCATTCCAATCACAAAGAAAGGCAATGCCAAAGAACGCTCCAACTGCTACACAATTTCTCTCATTTCAAACAATAGCAAAGGCTCAAAATTCTCCAAGCGAGCCTTTAACAGTATGTGAACCGAGAGCTTCCAGATGTTCAAGCTCGATTTAGAAACGGCAGAGGAACCAGAAATCAAATTGCCAACATCCCTTGGATCACATAAAAAGCAAGAGAGTTCTGGAAAAACAACCACATCCGCTGTATTGACTACACCACAGGCTTTGATTATGTGGCTCACAAGAAACTGTGGAAAATTCTTAAAGAGATGGGAACACCAGACTACCTTGCCTGCCTCCTGAGAAATCTGTATGCATGTCAAGAAGCAACAGTGAGAACTGGACATGTGACAACGGACGGATTCCAAATTGGGAAAGGAGTTCGTCAGGGCTGTATATTGTCACCCTGCTTATTTATCTTATATGTACAGCACATCATGCAACATACCAGGTTGGATGAAGCACAAATTGGAATCAAGATTTCAGGGAGAAATATCCATAATCTCAGATGTACAGATGACACCACCCTTATAGCAGAAAGTGAAGAGGAACTGAGGAGTCTCTTGATGAAACTGAAAGAAGAGAGTGCAAAAGCTGGCTTCAAACACAGCCTTCAAAAAACGAAGATCATGGTACCAGTCATACCCTTTCATGCAAACAGTGGGAGAAACAATGGAAACAGTGACAGACTTTATTTTTTTGGGTTCCAAAATCACTGCAGATTGTGACTACAGTCATGAAAGTAAAAGATGCTTGCTCCTTGGAAGAAAAGCTATGACCAACCTAGGGAGCATATTAAAAAGCAGAAACATTACTTTGCTGAAAAAGGTCCATGTTGTCAAAGCTATGGTTTTTCTAGTAGTCATGTATGGATGTGAGAGTTGGACCATGAAGAAATCTGAGTGCAGAAGAATTGATGCTGTTGAACTGTGTTGTTGGAGAAGACTCGTGAGAGTCCCTTGGATTGCAAGAAGATCACACCACTCCATCCTAAAGGAAATCAGTCCTGGATATTCATTGGAACGACATGGTGAAGCTGAAGCTCCGATACTTTGGCCACCTGATGCGAAGAACTGACCCACTGAGAAAGACCCTGATGCTGGGAAAGACTGAAGATGAGAGGAGAAGGGGACAATAGAGGATGATATAGTTGGAGGGCATCACTGACTCGATGGCCTGGAGTTTGAGCAGGCTCTGGGAGTTGGTGACGGACAGGGAAGCCTGGCTTGCTGCAGACCATGGATCGCAGACTCAGACTCGACTGAGTGACGGAACTGAACTAACTGATATGTATAATTGATTCTCTTTGCTGTATAGGACCACACAAGTGGAAAACAGCTATATTCCATTTAGAACTTTTAATAAAGATTTCTTTATATAACCTAAAAATTGTCATAGTTTGAATCAACCATTAATAGTATAGTGGAACATGTGCTAAGAGTTTATGTCAATTTATTTGAAAATTCTAGGAGGTAACAATATATAATAAAGTATTTTAGCAAGTTATAATTGGATCAAATACACTAAAGATATTTAATATGAGATCATAAAAGTAAAAGAGAAACTTTGAAGTCAACCTGAGATGTGCATTCTTTCATTTTCACGAGGTTTTGCTTTCTGCAGTGACAAATTACTTGAACTTGAAATTTACTTAGAAGGTCCTATGTGTCGCTCTCAGTGGATAGGAAATTATAAACCAGAGGACAAAAACCCATGCCCAGTATTCCTAGAAGTTTGGCAGTTTGTCTACCACTCCACTCACACATTTCTGTCTAGAGGTAGAGGAAAACTTGAAAAGGACTGTCATATAGTTACTCAGAAATGGGCAGAGTTTTCCTAGGGCCCCCAAGAAATTAAAGAGCAACGAATGAACGCAGTTTGTCACAAGCCAAGAGGAGACTTTTAGTTCACACTGTGATGGAGAAAAGTAATCACTGGAGATAAATTCATGAATGATTTAAGAGACAAAATGGGGCAGGTGATACATTTCTATGACAGTAGCAGACACAAACCCAGGTTTTCAAAAACCATTTCCATTGAAGCAAATCTCCCAAAGCCATGTGACGAAGGATGAGTTCCTCGTTGCTCCTTGGACCAGCCACCTGAGTCTTCATCTCCATCCATTCATACCTACCTGGGTAACTGGTTGTTGTCTCCATTCTCCTTATATTCCTGGGATCCTTCAATTGCTCCAGAAAGGTGACCAGGTCCAGCTTAGAGACAAGCCCTGTTGATTAGAGAAAGAAAAATTTGTGTTGTTAGAGATTCATCAGTATTGAATCCAATATGTATTCAGGTGAAACGAGAACGCATTTTGTTCTAGAAAACGATATCCGGAAATACTTTATTCAAAGCCGCCATACAATACTAACAAACACCTAACAATCAGATCCTGAGATTCCAGTCAAGTAGTACTAAGGCAAATGTAAGTAGTATCGATGTGAAATTAAGAGAGGGTGCAACTATTTAATGCCACAGAACTTACACAATTACCACTAACCTAAAATGAAAGAGGGAGAGTACCTCAAGGAAGAAAAACATCACCAGCATAACGAATCATCATGAATCATCACTTTTCTTCCTAAATTCACAAATACCCATTTTCCCCTAGAAAGCAGAGATCTGCAACTACTTTGGGAAGCAGAAAATGTCAGAAAACATTCTTGGAATGACAGAACAAAAACCCAGTGGGTGGATAAGGGATTCTGGAAGGCAGTTATCCTCACCCAAGGAGGCCAGGTTCCCGTAATTCTCTAACAACACGTCCCTGTACAATTCCCGCTGACCGAGGTCCAGGCATTCCCACTCCTCTTGAGTGAAGTCTATGGCCACATCCTGGAACGTCAGCTGTTCCTGAAATACAAAGTACAGATGCCATGTGGCCGTGGGAAGTCTTCCTAATGTGACCCAAGGTGAAAGCAGCAAGTTCAGAGACCTGGTCGTGAAGCAGTGGCTTGGCTGGTATTACAAAATATATTTTTTACACAGTAATCCTTTCTACCCAACTTCTAATGTGAAGAAGAGGATGAGTTATGATCCACAAGCCATTAGAGAAAGTATTCTCATCTAGAAGAGAAATTATAAAATCATCAGGGCAACATTAGCATATTTATTTTTCAGTGTTCTACTCGTGTGACATAGGATAAATTGTTTACCAAAGAAACAGGAAAAAAATTTTTTAAGTGTATTCTGAAACAGGAGTTCTGAAGTGGGGCCAAAGTGCCACATTTTTAGCAAGCTTATTTGAGTTAGTAATGTTGAAAATTCTGCTCGATGAATGATGATTTTGAACCTCAATGAAAGAATAGTAAGGCAAGAATTCATACTTAAGTTGGAACTTTAATTGTTTTACAGATTTTAGTAGCTCGAGTAGGATAGTAAATTAAAAAGATGCTTAGTCCTTGCAAGGAAAGTTATGACCAACTTAGATAACATATTAAAAAGCAGAGACATTACTTTGCCAACAAACGTCCATCTAGTCAAGGCTAGGGTTTTTCCAGTGGTCATGTATGGATGTGAGAGTTGGACTGTGAAGAAAGCTGAGCACTGAAGAATTATTGCATTGGAACTGTGGTGTTGGAGAAGAGTCTTGAGAGTCACTTGGACTGTAAGGAGATCCAACCAGTCCATCCTAAAGGAGATCAGTCCTGGGTGTTCACTGGAAGGACTGATGCTGAAGCTGAAACTGCAATACTGTGGCCACCTCATGCCAAGAGTTGACTCATTGGAAAAGACCCTGATGCTGGGAGGGACTAGGGGCAGGAGGAGAAGGGGATGACAGAGGATGAGATGGCTGGATGACATCACCGACTCAATGGACATGAGTTTGAGTAAGCTCCGGGAGTTGGTCATGGACAGGGAGGCCTGGGGTGCTGCGATCATGGGGTCACAGAGAGTCGGACACACCTGAGCGACTGGACTGAACTGAAATGAACTGAATAGGATAGTGACCTTTCTTGTGGTCTGGGCTCGGGTTGGAAAAGAATTTCCAGACATGAGACAAAATGAGAAGGAAATAAAGTTTATTAGAATGGGGGATGCTGTTAGAACAGCAGGCCAGCTCAAATGAGAACGGATACTGATCAGGGGTCCTCAGTCCACTTTCATAGCCAGGGTACAAGGAGTAGGATACGACGGGTCTTGTGGGTCATTTGCTGAATGGATGAGGCACATATACTAGGTGGGGGGCAGAATAAGAAAAATACATTCTCCATATGGGGTAGGAGGGGAGACCGTTTATGCTGCTCAGGAGCACCTGAAATCCATCAATAGCTACAACATGGGGGAGGGTAAATGGTAAGGGGTCTTGTTTTTCCATTCCTGCATTCCAAGACCCTCCTTGGTTTTATCTACTCTTTTGTCTCTGGGTCGCCACATACCTCCCTCTCTTTATTTTTAGGGCCAATTCTTTGGCCCTTGTTGATACCCTGTTCATGTCTAACTATCTACCCATTTCCCTTCTCACACATTTGGGATTACAGTTTCAAAGGAAAAGGGGCGATGACTGCTCGGGCTTTCTCAGGCTGAGCGGGGTGTCATGGGAATCTGAGTTCCCTTTGCCTACTCTGTCAGGGTGCATTTATGGAGGGCGATGAGAGTCCATGGAATGATAAGGTGACTTGTTTCCGCATTGCCTAGGTGTTGGTCTGGGAATATTCTTGCACGACCACCTGGACATTTGTGGTATTTTAGAAGAAACAAACTTTACAAGAAAGTTAAAGGTACATGACCCAAAGATGAGAAGAAGTAGAAAAGCTGCTCATGGGCAGCCAGGAGAACCAGAACTGGACATTGGTTCGTGACGTTAGTGTTTCTCTAGGTACAAGAAGAAGCAAGAATTTGGGCTCACAAAATCTTTACCTGAAAGTATCTATCAGAAGGCCAGTTCTTCTGGGTTTTTCAGGGAGCGCAGAGAGCCTTCTTTCTGATCTCTACTCTGAACTCCTTTTGGGGGCTGTTGAAAGTCAGGAGCTTGCAGTGGTCATGATGTCATCTTTGTCGAGACAGCTGGCAGAGTCCAGTCAGCAGGGTCCCTTTGTAGCCACATATTTGACCATGCTCTGGGGGCATTTCTTGGTCATTGTGTCCCGCGGCACTGGGAAGGCTCATTCCTAGGTCTAGGGAAGGTTCCATTGATAGGCCACTCAGTGTGCTGTTTCTAGAGCAGGCCTTGTGAGTAGCAAAAGTCTTTGGATCATACCTGTCTTACTAGCCTCTTGGTCCCAGAAAATACTCCCTTTTATTGCTTCTTCCCATATCTAGAGTTACATTATTACAACAATTAATAGCATATGGAACTGCATATCAACATTTTATCATAGGCTCAGTCACAGATTTAGTAACCTAAGAAACAATCTTCTGAAACAAGCAACATAGCAAATAATAGAGGTATAGCTATCAGTTAGTAGTCAGGTCATAAGTAAGAATGGTAAGTCAAGAACTTTCATTAGGTAGAGCAGTATACCCCAGGTCATCTGACTTCATTTCTTAAATGACTATAGCCAGGTGTTAATCTCCTGGTTGTATATCATGGAGCATCTAATCTTTATCTGAAGACTGCTTACTGAGATTAGCTTTATAAACAAACTTATAGTGTCCTTTTTAATCACTTAATCAAATCTTTTAGAAATATAACATAACAAGGATCTCAGAAGTGAGTCTTAGTAAACACTAGACTTTAATTAACAAAACTAGAAACTTAGTTGAACAATGAACAAAACTTAATATTCAGTGAAAAGTTTTTTCCTTATGAGGGCATTAACCCTGTAGCCAGGGAAGGCTTTAACCCATCAAATAAAAATGAGGTCTGTCAGGGAGCTGGGAAAAGCCAGGCAGCCATCTTGGATTTCCCACAGCACTGACTCTTTCATTTACATCTATTGTTCACCCATTTTTAATTCCCCAGTTCAGGAGCAGACTATGGCCATGTTTTTCGGACATCAGGATGGCAAAAGTCTAACCATGAGGGGTTATTTTTTTACAAGAAAAATGAGCTTTGTCTACATGTACCATAATCTTAAGTAATGCTTATTTACTTTACCAAAGTAACAAAAGATTTTTAAAATGAATATAAATCACTTAAAGGCAAAGAAATTCATAATGTCTTCTTGAAAGCTGCATTCTAAGAAAACTCTGTTCTATTAGCATAGAGAGTAGACTAAATTCCAGTGTGGTACCAGCTTACCAGATAGCAAACAAAACTTGTTCATCGGTTAACCTTAGAAAAATCTTTTCCATAAATCATGAAGTAGCAGTATTCTTACAAAGGCATCAGAGTGAAACCACAGAAGGCATGTTTAAATCTGATTAAACTGCAATTGACAAGGTAGCTTGGTCATTGCTATGACTTGTAACACTTGTAACACAGGATAACTAGAATTATAGTTGACCACATTTTATTAGGGCATATCAGATCTATATGAACTCCACATAATTTTAGGATATCTATATTAGTAACATCCACCATATCGTATAATCTGAGAAGATTTATCACACCTTCAACAGTACTTCCCATGTAATTTACCATGTCCAATGAACCCAGGTAGTTTAATAACTCCCTTGGATGTCTCAGGGGCCCTCTGAAGCATTCCAAAGTCAGCAAGAAGTCAGGTTATTTAGGAAGTTTTGTTGACAAATATCAAAAGGGGTTATAACACTCAGTCAAATAAAATCATATAGATCACTCGGAAACATTATATTCACTTAGCCAAAGTAACAAAGAAGATTTCAAAGGTAAACACAGAACAGATCACTTCAGAGGTAAAGAAACTTAAAATCCATCATCAAAGGCAGCCCAACATCTCAAGAAAACTTGTATTTATGAACAAAACTCTTCCCTTGGGGTCCACTTTCCATGAAACCTTCTTATCACTTCTGTACCCATTACTTTGTTCTCCCACCCTGAAACAGCCACCTGTAAGTCAGACCTACTTCCTTGTCCCTTCATAAAATGTAATTTCATTCCTCATACTTTCTTTACTGAAAATATACATCCTACTTTCCCTAAGCAAGCAAGAACTTGAGCATTCTGTACACTGGTGAACATAAATACCAGTGATAATTTCTAAAAAAAAAAATTCTAGAGAACATTTCAGGATGACTCAAGCATTATTCATGAATAGTTCAAAATCTCTAGTTTCTCTGTAAGAGGAAGTTAGTCCTTAGTAATGAATGTTTCAGAATCTTCTTTTATTTGGAAATGACTTAGCTATTCAATAAATTTCCATCACTTAGTTTAGCACAGCCTTAGAAATTTAGGTTACCACAATCTAGAGAATGTTTTAGACAGACATTTCTAAAGTATAATTATTCTTAAGAGTTTCTCTGAAAGCTCATATCTCTTTTACATTTTCTTTGAAGTTTTTTTTTTTTCCTCTCCTAGAGGTACTTTACTGGTTGACAAACTTGTAACAGATATAAAAATATAACAACATTTAACTTATAATAAACCTAGGGACAATTAAAATACTGTGCTTAAGGAGTCTTAGACATATCTACATTAGATTAGCAAACAAACATTAATACTCCATATTTAATATTGAATATTTCCCAGTTCACGTGAATCTGAAATTCATTTAGGTTAATTTCTCTTGTAGTTAGAACTGTGTGATTTGTAAGCTCTTACTTAACTTTAGGCCAATTAAATTAGAACTCATTTACAACTAGGCAATATTATGAAAGAAAAAAAAAAAAAAAAGCGCACACTGAGACATACATAAATCCAGACAGACAGACAGACAGAGACCTCATAGTTTCCTGCCTGAGAGTTAAAGCATCTCTTTGACCCTTTTTTGTTTGTTTGTCTGTTTGGCCTGATGTTCTGATTTGTCCAAGGCTGAGTGAGGTCTCAGGCAAAGTGGGCAGTGTATTTCAAGGACTAGGAAAGGGTTAACTTCAAGCTTTTCCCTAGGCAGGCCTTTTAACAAGCTAACTGGTTTTAAATGCATATGCAAAAAGAAAGGGATTTGCAGTTTCCGAGGGAAAGAAAATTTCATTTTAACCCGTTTTCTCCAGAGTCTAAAGAATATCAGGGTCATCCTGTGTCAAAAAGCCATTATTTGTTTCTGTAGTCTTAGTTTTATAGCTAAAATATAGACCAAATAATGCTGAAATTGACTCTGATATCAGGGGCATTTCAGCTGATAAAAATTTTGGACTGTCCCTCTGGTGGGAACTGAGGTCTTTGTCCCATGTGGAGAATCTGAAGGATTAAGGGAATTTGCAGGAGTGGGGGAAGCTTGGTCCTTCCCAGCCCTGAGAAACAGGGGTAGTCAGAAGGGAATTCTTTAGGATGTTCAGCAGTGGGGGAGGGGAAGCTTGGTTCCCTCTCCACCTGACAGATAAGCGTCCTTAGAAGGGGATTCTTTAGAATGATAGGACAGTTTTTGATCCTGCAGGCTTTTGAATATAGGAGAAAGACCTGGACCAAAGGGAACCTCAGAATCCTTTCCTAGAGATCATGTGGATATGAAGGATTGAGTAGGGGTCATCTAGGAAATCTGAGGGAGAGAGACAGAGGGGACAGGAGACAGGGAGGCAACAGAACACAAGGAAATTCTGAGTCCTTTCCCTTCCTTTGGTAAAACCTGGTGTGCCATTCAGAGGCCATTTCTGGGGGGTCCCCCGTTTGTGTAGGAGCCAGGCCTTTTGGAGGGTCAACACTTCTCAGTTTCTGAGAATGGAGCCAAGGGTTGAGTATGAGAGAGCGTCGTGGGATGAGAGAGAACCCACTCTTAGCCCACCTACCACAGAATGGGCGAACTGAGTCACTGGCTGACAGAAAGGCGACCCTTTTCCCCCAGTCGTCTCTCCATGCGACTGATGCACAAAGTGGCCGAGCGGCCCAGCAGTCGCGTCCAACAGTGAGACGAGACCTGTGAGAGCCCTGCAGCGAAGCCACCAGGTGACACGGGCAGAGAAAGACAGAGATGCCCGGGAGCAACCAGGTGACTCACCGTTTGGTGATTCCCTGAAACGTGGATGGCACTCTTGGGATGGCTCAGAGGCAACACCCAGGCTCCTGTAAACCAATCCAGACCAGAAGGGAAAGAAGTGAAAGTGACAGGGAAGAAGGCTGAGGAATCCGCCTTGCAATATATCCAGGAGGCGGTGGCCCGGGGACAATGGTCTCTGTTTTGCTTCAACCACTATGTGCCTGACATGGGAGACAGAAGTTGTCTTCCTGGGGGCGGATGCCCTTGTGGCCTGATCCGTTCTGTGTCCCCCCTATCCTCACATGGAGTCTTTCTGAGGCAGGCGCCCTGATGTCTTTTATGTGTCTGACCTGCACCCACACAATATTGCTTGGCATAGTCCTCACTTGCAAGAAAGGCAAAGGAGAGACCCTCACCCATTCAAGCGGCAGCCACTTTGGGTGCAGTGGGCAGTGAGGCCTTTACAACACACCAGAGGGTAACCCTGGCCAGAGTTCCTCAGTTGCTGCCACAGCACTTGCTGTTGGCAGCGGGTCCCTATGAGGAAGGAGAAGCGAGGAGGCGGGGAAGAGACTAAGTCCCCAAACAAGCCACCAAAAATGTCATGGTCTGGGTGAAAGTTGGAAAAGAATTTCCAGACATGAGACAATAAGGGTCTGGTTTTTTAGTTTCTGCATTCTAAGACCCTCCTTGGTTTTATCTGTTCTTCACTCGTTGGGTAATCACAACCTTGGCAGAAAGAATCATTTTAAATATTTAGTATATACTCTATATATCTTTCTGATGGTTTTTATCAGAGTCTTGAAAGGACAAGAGAAATAACTAAAAATCAGTAAAGTTGCTCTTGTACCTTTTGGCACATATTTTAACAAACAGCCACTAAGACCTTAAACTTTATTTCAGTTTATGAACTTTAGACTTTAGCTAATAAAACACTGACAGATTCACAGAGGCAACACTAAGAAAAGTTGATAGAAGTTTCTGTAACTATAAAGAATACTGAAGACAGAAAAGGTTTAGTCACTCAGTCATGTCTCATTCTCTGTGACCCCATGGACTTTAACTGGCCAGATTCCTCTGTCCAAGAAATCCCTAAGCAGGAATACTGGAATGGGTAGTCATTCCCTTCCCCAAAAGTTCTTCAAAAAACAAAGCAAAAAGAAAAGAAGAAGAAGAAAAAATTGATCAAGTCATGTTAATGTTTTCATACATACAGTCCAGTTCAGTTGCTCAGTCGTATCCAACTCAGCGATCCCATGGCTCAGAGCACGCCAGGCCTCCCTGTCCATCACCCACTCTAGGAGCCTACTCAAACTCATCTCCACTGAGTACAGGCATACACTCAAATGGGGCTATATGCTCATTAGGAGGAAGAGAGAAAATTTTTCATGTCACTAAACTCAGGTAATTTTGAATGGATTAAAATGTACATAATGTGAGAGGATGATATTCTTTATTTGCACTAAACTGTATTTTAATTTTAATACAGTTGAGCATAGATTAGGACTAATTAGATTCTTGTAAACATTTTGGAAAATACAAAACTGTGATGAGACTCTCTGATGTGAGCATGGAGTGTACTGGAAAAGATCAGACCTGGGCTTGGGATGAAAACCCCCACTCCCAAAACCCAGCATCTCTGCTCAACACACCTGAGTGTTCATCTTCCAAAGCAGAAAGAAAGTAAGAAGACATGGAGTTATGCCATTAATTGTGAGCATTTAGGCACATCCCTCACTTATTCTTTCCAAGACACTTGTTCAAGTCAAATGGAAAAACAAATTCATAGCATGGGAATCTCACATAAATACCTAAAGCAGTGAACATGAGTCATGAGATAAGAAGTACATGGAGGAATGCATTATCACTTCATGGGTATTTTGGCACTATATGGAAACTATGACCTGAATCTATCATTAAAAAATGTTAGTTCAGGAACTCTGTGATGATCCAGTGACTAAGACCCTGAGCTCCCAATGCACAGAGCTCTGGTTCTTTCCCTGATCAGCAAACTAGATCCCACATGCTGTAGCTAAGAGTTTACATGTCACAACCAAAGAACCCGAAAATTACAAGGATGACTGAAGATCCTACCTGCCACAAGAAGATCCAGTGCAGCCAAATAAATATTTTAAAAATGTGCTGTAAGCAAATTTCACTTCATATATGACTTCCCTGATCTGTAGCCTAACGTTGCAGTCCTTTCATGGCCCAGAACCTGCTGGTCCGGAGTCGACAATAAGAAAGCAAAAGACAGAAAGAGGCTGATATTCCCTGGTTTACGCAGAGAACCTATAAAGCCCTTGACACAGGGCTTGTACCACTCACGAAGGCACAGGGCATCCTCTCGAGGAAGTCTTGAAAGCCCCGGTGAGAAAGTGAGCTCGGCAGGTTTCCACGCTCCAGAGAATTAGCCTGAGAGGGAGAGAGAGAGAGTGAGAGAGAGACAGAGAGCGAGAGAAAGAAAGAAAGACACAGGGACTCAAGCTCTGATGGAACCAAGGGTGCTTTAATGATCTTTGTGTGAGCATATATAGGCTGTTAAGGAATTTCTTTGACAATAATGAAGATCAGAAAACCAAACATATAGTAACCATTACCAAGGAAACAAGGAATTAACATTGGTCATAAGGTCAGAAGAAAACCCGTATCTCAAGAGGGATGGTCCTGACTAGGCAGATTTACTGAAGGGAAAGAGTTTACTGAAAGAAATCCATGCATGCGATTCATCTCATGATCTCAGTCCTGGGAACAGGACTGAACTGGTGTTAGAGTATAATATGACTTTTACACAGCAATATTTTCTATCGTAATCCTAAGCCAAAAAAAGGTGAGAAATGACCCACAAACCATTTCAGAAACTATTCTGATCTGGAAAAGAAATGATAAAATAATAAGCACAACATTGGCATATTTATTTTTGAGTGTTGTATCTGTATGACACAGGATGAACTGTCTGTCAAGGAAACAGGGAATATTTTTAAAAAGCATACTCTGACCCAAGAGTTCTTGAGTGGGACAAATGTGCCATTTATTTTAGCAAGCTTAACTTTTTTCTTAGTATTGTTAACAAGCTTCTTTTTACTAGTGGTATTCAAAATTCTGCTCCATGAATGACCATTTTGAATAGTAACCAAATACAATAGTCAGGTAAGCATTCATGCTTACTTTTGAACTTCAAGTGCTTTACACATTTTACAGTTCAAATATGACAGCATCCTCAGTAGCAACAATCATTTTAACTATTTAGGATATACTGTATATCTTTCTGAGAGTTTTGACAGAGTCTTCCAGTTATGTTGCTGTTCCACCTTTTTGCAAATATGTAGCAAACATTCCTTAAACAGCTTAAATTTACTTCACTTTATGTACTCTAAACTTTAATAATACACACACGAATACATAGGGACAACTCTAAAGAAAGTTCATAGAAGTTTCTCTAACTGTAAAGAATACAAGAAAAATAACTGATCAAATAATATGAACATTTCCATGCATACATATATAAAAATGGAACTATACATTCATTTCACTAAAATGAAACAATTGAAGGCCATGGAAAATATGTAAGAACAGTTTTCAAAGGTTAGAATCAATACAAATATTCATGAACTGATGATGGCTTTTAAATAAGCCCTAGGTTTCTGCCTGCACACACAGATGCACACATAAACACACTTAAGGTAAAAGCAACCTTCCATAAGTAACAGATCTTTTGGAAGAAACATTTTTAATCCACCTTTCTTAAAAAAAGAAAAAAAAAAAACTCATGTATTTTAGAATTTATGGTAAAACAAGCATTTACAAATTCTGCATGAATGTGTGCTAAGTCACATGAATCACGTCTAACACTTTGCGACCCCACAGACTGTAGCCATCCAGACTCCTCTGTCCATGGGATTTCCCAGGCAAGAATACTGGAGGGGGTTGCCATTTCCTCCTCCAGGGGACCTTCCTAACCTGGGGATCAAACCCAGTTCTCCTGCATTGGCAGGCAGATTCTTTACCACTGAGTCACCTGGGTTCACTGAAAACAATTTTTTCTCTTTAGTAAGAATGATCAAAAACAAAATATGAGAAATAGCCTACATTTTATTAGCAAATATACCATGACACCTATTTAGAACACATTTCCAGACCTATGTGAAGAAACTGTAAACCTTTACTGAAGCACATAAAGTCTGAAAACCACAAGTTTTACTTGGAAGATGTGGTGACATAAAGACTTCAGTGACTCCAAATTCAGAACAATTCAAACTCAAAACAAACATGGATATTTCAAGTATAAGTCTCAGCTGTATCTAGGAGAGCCAACATAGTTTTGAATTTAAAAATGAAAAAAACATAAATAGAGGGAAATTACAGATTTCTATAATTACAATCTGTAAATCTGTAATTCTGCCAAATTACAGATGAAGTTATAACTGTATAGACTAGTAAAACTTCAAAATAAATGAAGCAAAATTGTTACAATGTAGCCAAAGAAGCTCACCTAAAGAGAGACTTAGACATTATTTTGAACAATAAAATAGAAGGTAAACACAACAAAATATTTTTTAATATTCCAACAGGTGAGGTATTCCAAAGCAACAACAAAAATCAGAGGGGGAAAAAAAAGTCAAAGGGCATAAAGGAAAGATTTAGCTTTCAGCGTTGTGTAATAAAGAATTTAGGGGCTTGCTTGATGGTCCAGTGGTGAGAACTCTCCCTGTCAATGCAGAGGACATGGGTCCCATCCCTGGTCAGGGAAGATCCCACAAGCCTCAGAGCAACTAAGCTAGTGTGCCACAACTGCTGAAGCCCACACCCTCCAGAGCCTGCCAGGGATTAATACAACGACTGAACCCGTGCCTTAGAGCCAGAGCTCCACAACAAGATAGCAGCCCCTCCTAATCACAACAGAGAAAGCCCAAGACCATCAGCAAAATCCCAGTATAGCCAAAACTAAATAAATACGAAAACGAAACAACAACAAAAAAAGAATTTGACAGGCTTTGGTCCCCAGGTTCTGGAAGTTTGTTAACTACTCTTGGAATTTAAGTTTTTTGTTTTGTTTTTTTTTTCTCTCGGAATTTCCTTAGTGACTTAAGTAGCTTTATTACTCTCCGTGGGCCCTGATAATTTATACTAACAACATGACCTACGGTCGGCCCCTAGTTTAATAATGAGATGACTCAGGTTGTGAGGCTGGGCATTTCACAAAGGCCAACGAAGTGACTAGAGGTCTGGGGCTTTGAGCCAAGTGGGCTGATTAGCCCAATCTCTAAGGAGGGGAGAATGCTGGAGATGTTATCAATCCCACCTGTGTAGCTAAAGCCCAATAAAAACTCGGGACTTAAAAGCTTGAGTGAGCTTCTCTGCCTGGCAATACTGTCTTCTGTCACACCGATATGCCAGGAGGGCAATGGGTCCCTTGGGATGATGACTATGGGTAGGTTCAAACAAACCCGTTCAGAAGTCAAGGAGCTTATCAAGTCCAAAGAAACAGCATTTCAGGAGAGACAGAACAAACACGGACTGTGCCTCTTACCTGGGAACGAGTCATTTCTGACTCTTTGCTTTCCTTCTCTGGTCTTCCTTCTCAGGTAAGATCAGTCTTGGGAAGTGACCCGAGTGTTGAAAATAGGCTGTTCAATACTTAGAAAACCACAGCGAGCTCCCTGTAACACAGCCCCACACAGAGGGAGGATCTCAACAGGTACAAATCACAATCCTCTACGGCCACTGACACAGCAGGGATTCTGGAACACAGAAGCAAACGAGGTGTTTTTAGTTCTTTTCTTCAGAACTCGCGGCCCTTCCTGTGAAAATCACGCGTTGTAGGCTGACCCTCCCCTTCAAACCTTAGGCGAGACCCTGACCAAACGCCATACAGAATAGAGCCTCCTTCACCTCTTCGTGGATCAGGGACCTCGGGGTTGGGCAATGCAGGACTTTTAAGCAGCGGTCTCTGCAAGTTAGAAAGGCAGAACTGCCAGAGAAGGACATGGACCCTAGAACGATGTTAACAGGAAGCGGACGTGGGCCCCAGGGACCCGGCAGCTAAGCTAACGGACCTCAGACCTTCTCACCGCGATACGAGGACACACTGGGGACGGGAAAATGGGGGCGGTACCTTGAACGTCCACAGAGACCCCCGAAACCCACGTGTGAAGGACAACAAGCCGTGGGACTACGACATCCGGGTTTTAAACTAACAAACAAACTCACCAGAACTCTTTGTCGCTCATTTAAACGCAACTCCGGGGCTGCAGGATACTGCGCACGGGCGGGCGGAAAATCCGGTACAGAGGAGGGTGAGTGCGCTACGCCGCGGCCAACGAGAGGCGACGTAAAGGGGGGTGGGAAGAGGCCGGAAGCGCAGGTACGTAGGGGCGGGGCCAGTGGGGGCGGAGTCTTGCCTCCCCTCACCCCCGCCCCAGTCCGTTTTGGGTCTGCTGGTCATTTCTGTCCAGCTATGCTTCTTTTCTCTGCCTTTTGATGCCTTTAAATCTCTTTGACTTCCTCTGGAGCAGAGCTGCTTCCTGCCTGTTCTAAGTTAGTGTTTCACACAACTTAAGGGAAAGAGAAGAATTTTGAGAGCTGCCTCTATGGGAAGCCGAGATGTTTTCAGCAAGTTGAAAAACGGGGAAAATTCAAGAGCCCTTTGTGTGAGTGTGTGAATATGGGTGTCTCCTCAGTGACGAAAAGTAGAATGTCATCACTCGGATGATCCTTTGGGAGAAAGCCTCACTAATTGTAACCAGAGACCTGATTAAAACAGAGCAGCTGGCTTTTTTCTTAGGAAGTGATTCCGGAAAGAAAGAGGGAGACCGGAATCCACGTTGTCCTTTATGAGGTAACTACCGAAATGACATACGGTTACTCCTGCCAGAATCTGTTGATACTCAGATTGCCTCTGTTAATTGTTGCTGCTGCTGCTGCTGCTGCTGCTGCTGCTGCTGAAGCAACCAATTGCCCTGCTTCTTCCAGGACTGAACCAGTTTCCAAGAAGCAGGACTTTTTGTGCTAAAACCGGGCACGAAACTAGGCAAATGGGGTCTCTGGATCACATCCACTGCTCTGCACTTAGCTTCCCAAACACCCTCCCCAACTGTTGGCTTTCTTTCCTAACCTCCTCCTCTTCACCCAGTCCTTGAAAGGATAATCTGGAGAAGAGCTAACACAAGACAGGAAAAACAGTAAGAGGCCCACAGACAATTGTATCCCAAGAGACCTCACCTTTCTCTTTAAATGTGAGTTTAGCAACTTCCCTGGTAGTCCAGTGGTTAAGACGCTGTGCTTCCACTGCAGGTTATGTGGCTTCAATCTCTGGTGCGGGAGTTAAGATTTCAGAGTTGAAGGTTTAATCATTTCTTACACAGAAAGCATTAATCATTACAATATAAAGGAAAATGTATGTCACGTTAATAAATTATTTATTTTAAAAAATGTGTTTAGGAGCTTCCCTGGCAGTCCAATGGTTAAGACCCCACCTTCCGATGCAGAATTGCTGTTCCTTCCCTAACCGGGGAACTAAGGTCCCACATGCTTTGGGTGTGAACAAAAACGAAAAGAAAATATGTTTCTTAAGTATCTGTGAATGGGGACAAATTCTAAGTAGAGGATATTGATACTGATTTTCATGATAAAAGTATCAGTAGGTCAAATTTCACAGTTCCCTGCTGGAACCTCTGGTTCTGAATATGACTTTGGTCACTAAGAGCTGGGAGAATATTCCCTAGGCAGTTGGCGCTAAGGTGTACCTACTATTGCAGACTACAGTGGAAATTATGCGGGAATTTCTATAAGACATTGGACCCTAACTGTATAAACAGAGGGTATTTGCTCAAGATACTTTGTGAGAAGTTCTATGACATTTCAGACAATGAAGTATGAAAATTTCACCTTTGTAAAATGACAGATGGAGAAATTCTTGAAAATCCCTCTCAGGTAAGTTGGCTCCATTTCTCTACTCATAATCTAAATGGAGGCACAGTTCAGTGGTCTCAAGAATAGGAAATAACTCGGTTTTGGTAGAAACACTTCTCATGGATACAAACTATACAAGCAGACACATGAAATTCCCTTCCTTTGTTAGACCTCAGTATTTCCTACTGCTTCCATGTGAGTCCCTGTCTGTCTCCAGGGACCAAAGGGAATAGAGCCTTCTTCAAACGTTTCAATAGTCCCTTTGGAGGTGATTGGTACAAACTTCTAATTGTTGTTTTATCATTAGCAACTGAGCAATAAAGGTTTTCGCAAACAATTTGAGTTCCCCAAGCCTGTCTCACATGGCAGCTACAGGTGTAAAGATAATTGCAGTTCTGAGGGGACGTGAGGTACAGAATCACAAACCCATATCTAGGGGTCTGTCTGCCTCCCTCCCTGTCACAGGAGCAGCTTGCTGTGACCAGCACCCTGAACCCAGTATCCGGGCAATTCAAGGACATCAAGTGAGTGTTTTCTGTTTCAGCCTGAGGGCAAGAATTTGCAAGAAACAGGTGCTTCGGAGAGTCTGGGTTGGTGACAATACAGGAAAATGGAAGTCTTCTGGGTCAAAGTAATCCAGTGCCAAAGCAACACTGGGAAGATGAATAATTCAAAAATTAGATGGAGCTATTAAAGAGATTGGGTGCTACAAAATGTCAGTTCCCAATGCCTCCTACTGTATCTTAGTGTAATTCTTTTTGAAAAATATTTATTTGGCTGTCCTGGATCTTACTTGTGGCATATGGAATCTAGTTCCCTGACCAGGGATCAAACCTAGGCACCTTCCACGAATCCCCCCCGCCCCCCACCCCCCCACCACCACCCTCACCCTCACCAAAGCTAGCATTGAGAGCGAGGTGTCTTAGTCACTGGACCACCAAGGAAATCACAGTGTAATTTTTGTGACAGTGATTGTTATTGTAGAATCGAAATGATATGAAACCTGATGTTTGATGTAACTAATGACTGGAGTTGCAGAGATATATGTGAAATCATGGAATACCTTACAGAAATCATACATTTTTAGGGTTACTATATGTGTGCCTACAGCACCTCCATGATTAATAAAAATAAATCTATAGGAATGATGTTTTATAGAAACAGTGTATACAGTTGACAATTGTGTGCTTAGTCCATCAGTCGTGCCTGACTCTTTGCAACGCCATGGACCATAGGCAGCCAGGCTCATCTATCCATGGAAATCTCCAGGGAAGAATAGTGGAGTGGGTAGCCATTTCCTTCTCCAGGGGATCTTTCCGACCAAGGGATCGAACCCTGGTCTCCTGCATTGTAGGCAGCTTCTCTACCATCTGAGCTACCAGGAAGCGGTAGAAATACCTTCTCTAACTCTGGAATTTGTAAAGTGCCTAACAAAGGCATTGTTTTCTACATCCATAGTTGGCTGATTTGGGTCAGACCATTTTCCAAAAGTAACTTCAGAAATGGGTTTCAGATGAAAGCTATCGGGCATAAAAGCATAGTGTGTCATAGTCTCTGATTTGAAAATATTCTCAAAATTTATAGCTGTATAACTTCATTTTACAAAATAAAAATCACTTTTTAAATGTCATTTTCTTTAAATGTGATATATTAATGTTTCAGAAATCTTGACTTCCACTAAATACTTTTAATGTCACATTAATTAACAGATCAGTTTTTTATTTGGAATTAGTCGTGTTTATTTTGTATGTCACACCAGTTTATCACACATTGTTGCTTCTAAGTATCATAGTTTAGGTTATAGTCTTCCATGACTGGTAGATGTTTTTTCAATTCCTGTCAAAAAAACAATTAGTATTTCTGTCACCAAGCAAGTAAAGAGCTTAGAGTGCATTTGAAAAACAATATTTGTCAAATTTTTTTTAATATTTTAAAATTTTATTTTTTTAATTGAAGGATAATTAATTTACAGAATTTTATTCTGTCAAACCTCAACATGAATTAGCCATAGGTATACATATATCCCCTCCCTCTTGAACATTCCTCCCATCTCCCTCCCATTGCACCCCTGTAAGTTGATACAGAGCCCCTGTTTAAGTTTCCTGAGACATTCAGCAAATTCCCTTTGGCTACCTATTTTACCTGTGGTAATGTAAGTTTCCATGTTACTCTCTCCATACATCTCACCCTCTCCTCCCCCTCCCCATGTCCATAAGTCTATTCTCTATGTCTGTTTCTCCATTGCTGCCCTGCAAATAAATTCTTTCATACCATCTTCCTAGATTCCGTATATATGTGTTAATACATGGTATTTATATTTCTCTTTCTGACATACTTGACTCTGTATAATTTATATAGTTCTTAATTTGTATACAAATTATATATACTTATACATATGAATTTATATGTTTATTTAATTATATAGCTTTTAAGAAAAAATGAAATTTGTCATAGAAATGTGAAAGTGGCTCAGTCAAGTCTGACACTTTGCAACCCCATGGACGATACAGTCAATGGAATTCTCCAGGCCAGAATACTGAAGGCGGTACCCTTTCCCTTCTCCAACGGATCTTCCCAAGCCAGGAATCTAACTGGGGTCTCCTGCATTGCAGGCAGATTCTCTATCAACTGAGCTGTCACAGAAGCCCTGCCCTAGAGCAGGCCTCTAAATTAGACTACAACCGGGGCGTCCCTGGTGGTTCAGACAGTAAAGAGTCTACCTGAGATGCAGGAGACCCATATTCACTCCCTGGCTCAGGAAGATCCCCTGGAGTAGGAAGTGGCAACCCACTTCAGTATTCTTGCCTGGAGAATTCCATGGACAGACGAACCTGGTGGGCTACAGTCCATGGAGTCACAAAGAGTTGGACATGACTGGACATGACTGAATATGACTGAATGGGCAATACTTTCTACTTCTTTCAGTTTATCTATATTTTATTAGATATGTAAAATTTATCCATACTCCCTATTGACATAATAGTAACTATTTGAAGATAAACAGAAACTTATTACCCAGATAATATGTTTAGAAATGCTATCAAACTTAAAATTAAATAAGAAGGCATGGAAACATATATGTATACACATATCTTTTATTTTAAAACATAACTACTTTTGTAAAATACATTAATATCATTGTGATTAAATACAATTATTTTATAAATCAAGTAAAGTTCACAATAAAGGACAGAAACGGTATGGACCTAACAGAAGCAGAAGATATTAAAAAGAGGTGGCAAGAATACACAGAGGAACTATACAAAAAGGATCTTAATGACCCAGATATCCATGATGGTGTGATCACTCACCTACAGCCAGACATCCTGGAGTGCAATGTCAAGTGAGTCTTACAAAGCATCACTTACAAAGCTAGAGGGAGGTGATGGAATTCTAGCTGAGCTATTTCAACTCCTAAAAGATAATGCTGCACTCAATGTGCCAGCAAATTTGGAAAACTCAGCCCTGGCCACAGGACTGGAAAAATACCAGTTTTTATTCCAATCTCAAAGAAAGGCAATGCCAAAGAATGCTCAAACTGAAGCACAGTTGTTGCACTCATCTCACAAGCTAGCAAAGTAGTGCTCATAATTCCCCTAGCCAGGCTTCAATAGTATGTGAACCAAGAACTTCCATGTGTTCAAGCTGGATTTAGAAAAGGCAAAGGAACCAAAGATCACATTGCCAACATCCCTTGGATCATAGAAAGAGAAAGTTCCAGAAAAACATCTACTTTTGCTTCATTGACTACGTTAAAGCATTTGTGTGGATCACAAGAAACTGTGGAAAATTCTTCAAGAGATGGGAAAGCCAGACCACCTTATCTGTCTCCTGAAAAATCAGTATGCAGGTCAAGAAGCAACAGTTAGAGCTGGAGATGGAACAACAGACTGGTTCCACATTTCAAAAGGAGCACATCAAAGCTGTATATTCTCACATTGCTTATTTAACTTAAATGTAGAGTACATCATGCAAAATGCTCGGCTGGATGAAGCAGAAACCGCAATCAAGATTGCTAGGAGAAATATCAGTAACCTCAAATATGCAAATGACACAACCCTAGGGCAGAAAGTGAAGAGGAATTAAAGAGTCTCTTGATGAAAATGAAAAAGGAGAGTGAAAAAGGTGGCTTCAAACTCAACATTCAATAAATGAACATCATGACTTCATGGTAAATAGATGGAGAAACAATGGAAACAGTGACAGACTTTACTTTCTTGGGCTCTAAAATCACTATAGATATTGACTGCAGTCATGAAATTAAAAGGCGCTTGTTCCTTGGAAGAAAAGCAATAACCAACCTAGAGAGCATATTAAAAATAGGAGTCATTACTTTACTAACAAAGGTGTGTACAGTCAGAGCTATGGTCTTTCCAGTAGTCATGTATGGATGTGAGTTAGATCATAAAGAAAACTGAGCACTGAAGAATTGATGCTTTTCAACTGTGGTGTTGGAGAAGACTCTCAAGAGTCTCTTGGACTGCAAGGAGGTCATAACAGTCAATCCTAAAGGAAATCAGTCCTGAATATTCATTGAAAAGACTGATACTGAAGCTGAAGCTCCAATACTTTTGGCCACCTGATGCAAAGAACTGACTTATTGGAAAAGACCCTGATGCTGGGAAAGATTGAAGGGAGGAGGGGAAGGGGACAAGAGAGGATGAGATAGTTGGATGGCATCACTGACTCAATGGATCTCGAGTTTGAGCAAACTCTGGGAGTTGGTGATGGACAGGGAATCCTGGCGTGCTGCAGTCCATGGGGTTGCAAAGAGTTGGTCACAACTGAGCAAGTGAGCTGAACTGAACTAAGTTCGAATTTCCACCTTTTTTTATATAAAAAGGCTTTGATTTTTTACAAATAAGTAACCTGTGTTAGCCTCATTGTTACTTATGGTTCAATGAAAATACTCATCCTGGCAAGAATTTTGATGTATATAAAGGTATATTATAGGCATGACTTTTACTTTCATAATTTCATGTTATGTATGTTTTACCAAGATTGTTTAAAACTTTGATTCACTTGGTATATACAAGACTTGGTATGGGAAGACAGTCGTCATTATTCTAACTCATTTGTTGAAAAAAAAATCATCTTTTCATTGCTGCTGGTAAGTCACTTCAGTCGTGTCAGACTCTGTGCGACCCCATAGACAGCAGCCCACCAGGCTCTGCCGTCGCTGGGATTCTCCAGGCAAGAACACTGGAGTGGGTTGCCATTTCCTTCTCCAATGCATGAAAGTGAAAAGTGAAAATGAAGTCACTCAGTCGTGTCCGACTCCTAGCAACCAGATGGACTGTAGCCTACCAGGCTCCTCTGTCCATGGGATTTTCCAGGCAAGAGTACTGGAGTGGGTTGCCATTGCCTTCTCCGCTGCTTTGTAATGCAGTATTTATCCTCCTTCCCACCATTATACCGAAATTATCAATTCACATCCACCTATTTCTACTTTATTATCAAACTTTCATTTATTGTAACTAAATGATATGCTTTAATATTGTTTCCAGAATTTTTCTACTCTTACCTTATCTTTACCCTGTGTGAACTTAAAAATCATCTTGTGCAGTTTAAAATATAATCATGGTATCTTTACTGATATTACACTCATTTGTTCCTTACCCAGGGATCGAACACTGATCTCCTGCTTGGCAGGTGGAATCTTTACCACTGAACCACCAGGGCATGCCTTTTAAATCCTCACTGATATTCCTTTAAGTTTCTTCACTGTTACACATTCAAATATCGGACACTTGTTTTACAGGAAGAAATATAAATAATTCTTTTTCAGTGGGATCTAAGGTAAATGAAGAATACTTAAGAGTATCAATTCCAGTTGATATGGTACAGAATTCTGCCTCATCTTCTCATGCAGGATTCTCTGGCTCAGAGGAAGATGATCAGTTCTTGGGATTTGACAGAATGGCCCCTGAGAATTTGGCAATAGGAGTGATCTTTTTATCACACACTATGGCAGGGATTATGGGGAGTTTCTGTCTTGTTTACCATTTTCTCTCCCTTTATTTCTCAGGAGGCAAATGTCGGTCCACAGATTGGATTCTCAAGCACGTGACTCTAGTCAACCTCTTAGTTGTTCATTTGAAAGGAATTCCTGAAACACTGGCAGCTTTGGGGTTGAAACATTTCATCCATGAAATTTGGATGCACACTTGCTTTTTATGTTCAAAGAGTCAGCAGAGATGTGTCCATTGGCACCATCTTCCTCTTGAGTGTCTTTCAGATGATCATCATTCCCAGTGATTCCAGGTGGGCAGAGCTTAACAGAAAAGCTCCCAGATATGTGGGCACCTTCAGTGTCCTCTGCTGGATCTTCAGCATGATTCTCAGTATGTTGGTTCCACTTTATATGACTGCCAAGTGGAACAACACAATTAACACAAAGAATACAGATCATGGCTACTGTTATTTGTGGCGTGCTACCCCAAGGTCCAACTCTAACATGGAGATCCAACCAGTCCATCCTAAAGGAGATCCAATCCTGGGTGTTCATTGGAAGGACTGATGCTGAAGCTGAAACTCCAGTACTTTGGCCACCTCATACAAAGAGTTGACTCATTGGAAAAGACCCTGATGCTGGGAGGGGTTGGGGGCAGGAGGAGAAGGGGACGACAGAGGCTGAGATGGCTGGATGCCATCACCGACTCAATGGGTATGAGTTTGAGTAAACTCTGGGAGTTGGTGATGGACAGGGAGGCCTGGCGTGCTGTGGTTCATGGGGTCGCAAAGAGTTGGACACGACTGAGCGACTGAACTGACTGAACTGACCCCAAGGTCACAGATGCGAAACCTTGCACCAAGAACACAGAAGCAGAGCTCAGAATCATGGACACTTTCAAAGCTGACTGAGCCCCTTTGTAACCTTTTCAAAAGCCCACTGATAGTCACTACCAAGCTTGCTGACTCCCAGTTGGGCAAAGATGCCCACTCCAGTAAGCACCCTATAGTGCCCCAACCAATCACCTAACATCAACCATCCAGCAGGAATTTTGCTTTGAGGCTGTAAAAATTGGGTATTAACCCATGGAAACTGTCGACATCCCCTGGGCTGTCCAGATGTGGGCTCACTGCACTCATAGTGCCTGCTTTGCCTCTGCTCTTTGTTTTTAATAAACTCACTCCTTTCTGAAATGCCATGTCTGGAAATTCTTTTCCAACCTGCACTCAGACTGCCTCAACACCTATGGCTTATTGACAATGTTGTACAGCAGAAACTAACACAGCACTCTAACAATCTAGAATGGTGGGATGGGGAGGGACATGGGAGGGAGGCTCAGAAAGGAGGGGACACGGGTGTACCTATGGCTGACTCCTGTTGGTGTCTGACAGAAAACAACAAAATTCTATAAAGCAATTATCCTTCAATTGAAAATTTTTAAAAAGATTAAAAACTCAAAAACAAAAAATATATACATTTCAAAAGAAAAAAAAAATCTATTTTACAAAAAAACTGTAAAACAATTGCCCAGTGGATACGAATCTGCCAGCAAGTGCAGGGGACATGGGTTTGAACCCTGGCCCAGGAATATTCCACATGCTGCAGGGCAACTTAGCCTGTGAGCCACGACTACTGAGCCTGTGTGCTGCAACTACTGACACCTAGAGCCATGCTTCACAAAAAAAGCCCCTGCAGTGAGAAGCCCATGCACCACAACTAGAGGAAGCCTGCACACAGCAACAGACAAAAAATTTAAAATTTTTAAAAACATCAGAGACAAAAATAACTCAGTCAAAAATTGGGCCAAGACCTCATATCGCCAAAGAAAACATTTAGATGGGCAAGAGGCAAATGAAAGATACTCAGCATCACTAATTATCAAGAAATGGAAAACAAAACTACAATGAGGTATCACCTCATTCCAGTCAGAATAACCATTATCAAAATGCCCACTAATGATATAATAAAGGCTGAAGAGGCTATGGAAATCAGGGAACCTCCTACATGACTGAAGGGAAAGGAAGCTGATGCAGCCACTAGGGAGGACAGTGTGGAAGTTCCTTAACAAATGTAACCTCCTGACATGTAAGGAAATAAATTCCATGAAAAGTAGACAAAAACAGATTAGTTGACAAATCTGTAAGTTCTTGGTAAATCATCTGCAATGCTGAAATTATCACTTTTGATCTATCATTCCCAAATTATTTAAATAAATATGCACTAATACACCTATACTCGCACATTCTATGTTAGTTTTCTCACTGCTAATGTATGTACCTTCAGATATTTATATATTGCATTCAATGTATGTCAAAGGCCTGAGAAAACAGTTCCTTTAAGCCTAGACAAGAGACATGTGCTGAGAATTTTACTTGGGTAAAATTTTATGAATCTTAGTTTAGAATTTTGCAATCATGTTTTTTAATTATTCTTCCTGTGACTTTGTTAAATTTACATTTGCTAAAATGATCCCATGGAAAGTCTTAGTTCAACAGAAGAAGAAAGGAAAATTGAAGCCAGTGAGTTTATGAGTGAATTCACAGCAAGCCTTGAGGGACCCTGTGGGAGGTCAAGGCTAGAACCAGGCCAGACAGTGCCAGTACATGGGGCTCAGGCTTATAAGTGACCCTGGGTGAAGTGCTCTGGGCTTCGCAGACTGCGGGTGAATTGGTCCCTTCAGACCAAGAGGAGTAGGATTGTGGTGAGCTCTGTGAGGGGGTCATTGAAGGGGGGCCTCTGAAGTAGAACCTGGGGTTGAGCAAGACTGCTGATCACAGTCTTAACACTTCATTCATTACAATCAATTGAAACACTAGAAACCATTCACTTTTATGAATAACCATGTATTAATTTCACACAAGGTTGAAATTAAACATTTTACAATCCACAGCATGATCCATGATTAAATCAGATTAAAAGTACAGAGAAAGATACTCATTTTTCTGATAAAAGGATGTGAGGATCATTATTTTCATGACTTACGAAACAAAGCCTAGGAAACACTTAGTAAACAAGAAATACACTAATTACATGCCTTTTCTGGAAAGGGTTTCTAATACATTTCTAGGTTATCACAGAAGCTGTCTTTATTTCAGCATTGTCAAGTAATATACATCACTTATGTTTATATTATAAATATACATCAATATTGTAGTGAACTGTGATTGTGTTTTTACAATTCAAATGATGTAACTATTGAAAATTTAGAACCAGCTTTTGAAGAAGTTCCCTGGTGGTCCAGCGGCTAAGACTCTGCATTCCCAATGCAGGGGGTCTGGATTCAATCCCTGGTCAGGGAACGAGAACCCACATGTTGCAAATAAGATCTGATGTAGCCAAATAAATAAATAAATATTTTAAAAAAAGAGCCAACTTCTGTCTTACTTTAATACATGGAAAGATTTCATCATCACTTACATTATGACAACCTCCCAGGATATTTCATATCAATGACAAACACCTCCATTTATAGGTTCATTGTACATTTTACATTATGGTATTGATGAAAGAGGAGAGTAAAAAAGTTGTCTTAAAGCTCAACATTCAGAAAACTAAGATCATGGCATCTGGTCCCATCACTTCATGGGAAATAGATGGAGAAACAGTGGAAACAGTGTCAGACTTTATTTTGGGGGGCTCCCAAATCACTGCAGATAGTGACTGCAGCCATGAAATTAAAAGATGCTTACTCCTTGGAAGGAAAGTTATGACCAACCTAGATAGCATATTAAAAAGCAGAGACATTATTTTGCCAACAAAGGTCCATCTAGTCAAGGCTATGGGTTTTTTCAGTGATCATGTATGGATGTGAGAGTTGGACTGTAAAGAAAGCTGAATGCAGAAAAATTGATGCTTTGGAACTGCGGTGTTGGAGAAGACTCTTGAGAGTCCCTTGGACTGCAAGGAGATCCAACCAGTCCATCCTAAAGGAGATCCAATCCTGGGTGTTCATTGGAAGGACTGATGCTGAAGCTCAAACTCCAATACTTTGGCCACCTCATGTGAAGTGTTGACTCATTGGAAAAGACCCGGATGCTGGGAGGGATTGGGGGCAGGAGGAGAAGGGGACGACAGAGGATGAGATGGCTGGATGGCATCACCGACTCGATGGACATGAGTTTGGGTAAACTCCGGGAGTTGGTGATGGACAGGGAGGCCTGGCGTGCTGCGATTCATGGGGTCGCAAAGAGTTGGACACGACTGAGCGACTGAACTGAACTGAACTGATCCTTCATGTTCTAATGGAGAACAGATAGAAATGGTTGCAACACAACATAAAAAGGCTAATCTTTGAAGCATAAAGCGTCAAAAACTTGTTTTCATTCACACTAGAAACAAAACATAGTATGGATTATCTGAGCATTTAATTACGTTCATTTTGCTTTTCAACTAATCTCAAATCAAGTCATTGTAAACAAAGATACATTGCTAATAAGTGTAGCGTTCTAACCTTCAACCTTCATCTCACGATGCTGGCTAATATATCCGTTTTCTATGTTTTTTAACTATGGATTGCTCTCTACAGTATTTCTCCTAGAGAAAATTTAGAAAAGAGGATTGATGAAATACTTTCTAGTATGCAGTCTCTGATATTTATTTCAATTTGATTTTTGATTAAATACTTTTCTATGTATTTGTTACAACATTTCCATAGGTTTCTTGTATAAACTCTTGTTTTCTGATGTATGTTCAGGGCAAAAGTCTTCCACCACTTGTTCCATCACTCTCCAGCGTGTGTTCTGAGATGTTTAGTGAGATGACCACTAAGACTAAAGGCTTTGCCACATTCTATACATTTATAAGTTTTCTCTCCAGTATGAACTCGCAAATGTGTAGTAAGAACTGAGTTCTGATGAAAGGCTTTGCCACATTCAGTGCATTTATACAGTCTCTCGCCAGTATGGATTTGCTGATGTTTAGTAAGACAATAACTGTTAATGAAGGCCTTGCTGCATTCTGTACATTTATAACGTCTGCCCCCCATAGGAATTCGGTGATGTTGAGTAAGATTTGAACTTTTAACAAAGGTTTTGCCACATTCTTTACATTTGTATGGTTTCTCCCCAGTATGGATTCGATGATGTGCAGCTAAAGTTGAACTCTGAATAAAGGTTTGGCCACATTCTGTACAATGATAAGGTCTCTCCCCAGTATGAATTCACTGATATCGAGTAAGATGTGAGCAACGGATAAAGGCTTTGTCACATTCTTTACATTTATAAGGTTCCTCTCCAGTATGCATTTGCTGATGTTGAGTAAGAGTTGAGTTCTGATGAAAGGCTTTGCCACATTCTGTACACTTATAAGGTCTCTCCCCAGTATGAATTTGCTCCTGTTGGGTAAGATGTGAGCAACAGATAAAGGCTTTGCCACATTCTGTACATGTATAAGGCTTCTCTCCAGTATGAATTCGCTGATGTTGAGTAAGATGTGAGCAACAGATAAATGCTTTGCTACATTCTGTACATTTGAGAGGTGTCCTTCCTGTATGAATTTTCCTATGTCTACTTAGATCAGATGAGTTGCTAAAGACTTTCCCACATATCTCAGAGTTGTTTTCTTTCTGTGAATTCTGAATAGTCTGCTGTTGAACAAATTCTGAAGACTGATTAGAAATTTTACCATCTTCACTACAATTGTAAGTCTTCTCTCCAGTATGAGTGTTCTTATATAAAGAGCTGACAGCTGATAAAAGATATTTCTACATTTATTACTTTTTGAATCCTTGTTTGAAGATTCAAGTCCCTGATGTTTCATAAGGTTTGAGTCTCCTTCAACCTTATACCCTCTCACTCCATCATAAATACTCTTGCAATGATTGGGGCTGAAGCTCTTACTTAAGGGTTGACTCATTTTATTACATATGGAAAGTTCTTCCACATCAACCATATCATGGGATGTATTGAACAATGATGGTTGGATTACATCTCTTCCATTATCATCATTATACATTTTGGCATGGGGAGAAAATATCTGTTGGTGGAAGAATTATG
>NC_057403.1:14831039-14837578 GCF_019320065.1 Cervus canadensis | reverse complement strand
AATCCCATGGACAGAGGAGCTGGCAGGCTACAGCCCGTGGAGTGGCAGAGTCAGACATGACTGAGCGGCTAAACAACAACAAAGCCGATTCACTTCTTTGTGTCACAGAAACTAGCACAACATTGTAAAGCAATTATACGCCAATAAAAAATCAAAAAAGAGAACACTCATATAAGTAAAATCAGAAATTAAAGAGGAGATATTATAAATAGTACCTCAAATATACAGTCTTATACACATTCCTTATACTATGAAAAAGTATATGCCAACAAATTGGATAAACTGGAAGGAAAAATAAACAATCTGAATAAACTAATAACAAGAAAGGAAGTTGAATCAGTGATAAGAAACCTCTCAACACAGAAAAGATAGTTTCATTGGTGAATTCTACAAAACATTTGATTTAAAAAAAATTTTTAAACAATTTTGGCTGCATTAGGTTTTTGTTGCTGCAGGAGGACTTTCTAGTTGCAGTGATCCGGGGCTACTCTTCATTTTGGTAAGCATGCTTTTCCTTGCAGTTGCTGCTGTTTTTGTTTAGTCTCTCAGTCTCATCTGGTTCTTTGCAACCCCATGGACTGCAGCATGCCAGATTTCCCTGTCCTTCACTGTATCCTGGAGTTTGCTCAAAGTCATGTCCATTGAATCAGTGATGCGATCCAACCATCTCATCCTCTGTCTCCCCCTTCTCCTCCTGCCCTCATTCTTTCCCAGCATCAGGGTCTTTTCCAGTGAGTCGGCTCTTCACTTCAGGTGGCCAAAGAATTGGAGCTTCAGCATCAGCATCAGCATGTAGATTCTCATCCACTTACACCACCAGGGAAGTCCAAAAAACTAAGAATTTTAAAAGACTACATGTATTTCTAGACCCCTTCCTTTTATAAGATAATGGAGAAAACCTGTGTTGTCACTGTGTACACTGACAGTGTGTACACTTTCAAGGGTCCCCTCATAATGGAAGAATCTTTGATGATATCATGCTTGGGAATTTTTTCATTCTCTTCTCATGCCGCATGGTTTTCTTTCAACTCCCCTCTGACTTAGTTTCCGTTCTGTCAGGGCTAGCCTGGCTTAGGAATTTGGACGATTTCCAAATGCAACCAAGGCAGGAAATCTACTGGTCCAAGGCACAGTGATGAATTCATGTCAAAAACAGGATGCAAGGGGGAGGGGGCAGAAGGCAAGAGAGAGAGAGTGAGATGAAGAAGTGTTTCCATCTGAGATAGAAAAGAGGCAGGAAGTGAAGTGAAGTGAAGTGAAGTTGCTCGGTCATGTCCGACTCTTTGTGACCCTGTGGACTGTAGCCAATCAGGCTCCTCCGTCCATGGGATTTTCAAAGCAAGAGTAATGGAGTGGGTCGCCATTTCCTTCTCCAGGGGAATTTTCTGACCCAGGGATCGAACCCAGGTCTCCCGGATTGTAGGCAGATGCTTTACCATCTGAGCCACTAGGGAAGTCCAAAAGAGGCAGGAAGAGGAGGCAAAGACAGCAGGATTAATATACTAAAGACTCGCAGTTAGGGGGTGGGAGCAGATTATCAATAGTGAACTACAGGTTACCATGAATGCAACATCAGTTTAAAATATTCATATATAATGTATACGCAAAGCACCCAAACTCAGCCATGGTTATAGAATTGAGCAGTAATTTCAGATACTTCAGGAAGTACATGAAAAAGAAAAGTTGTTAATATTTGAGGGATAGAGGTCAGAAGGCTGGGAAATTTAGGGGAGGGGTGATGATCAGGACACTCACCTTGAAATACAGGGTGGCTGTTCAATAAGAAAGGAAAAAGAAGAGGAATGTGAGTGTATCTGTGATATCTCAGTCACCGTGAGATGAATTAAAAACATGGGAAATTATACTGAAAATATGAGAGGGTGGGGAGAAAGCAGCAGAGGTGGACCTGAGGGACTCTCATGAATCATAACAGGAAGGGAGTGCCTGACAACCAAGGTTGTCTACTGGGCTGGGCTTCCCTGATGGCTTGGTGGTGAGAAGCCAGTGCAGGAGAAGGTGGTAAGCCAATGCAGGCAGTAAGAAGCCAGTTGGTCTCCTGTCAGTGCAGGAGACATGGGCTTGATCCCTGGGTTAGAAAGATCCCCTAAAGCAGAAAATGGCAACCCACTCTAGTATTCTTGGCTGGGAAATCCCATGGACAGAGGAGCCTGGCAGGCTACAGTCCATGAGGTAGCAAAGATTCAGACACAACTGGATGACTAAAAAACAACAAAAGCAACAAAACTCTGTACAATGTGATACCAAACATGCCATTCTCAAGGCTTAAGTGTCTGTCTTTACATTATATTAAACTCTGTATGTTTTCCTCTATTATAATTCTGTGAAAAGTCAGACTCTTAAAAAAACAGAAGTTTTTTCAACATATGTATGTGGACTTGATTCCAAATGTCCTTCTGTTGTTAAAGAGGGAAGTGCTCCTTACTTCTAAATCCCCAATGCCTATTTTAGATGTGTGTACTTTTTAAAGTTTATACTCTCACTTGTTTGGCTGCCTCAACTTGAATTATTATTTTTTTAAATTTATTGAAGTATATTTGATTCACAGTGTTGTGTTAATTTCTTCTGTAGAGCAAAGTGACTCGGTAATACATATGTATTGATATCTTCCTCTTCATTTTCTTTTCCATGACTGTTTATCACAAGATATTGATTATAGTTCCCTGTGTTATACAGTAGGACCTTGTTTATCTATTCTATATAGGATAGTTTCCGCGTGCTAATCCCAAACTCCCAATCCTTCCTTTCCCTTCTTCCTTGGCCATCATAAGTCTAGTCTCTATATCTGTGAGTCTGTTTCTATTTCATAGATAGGTTCATCTGGGTCGTATTTTAGACTCCAGTTATAAGTGATACCATACAGTATTTGTCTTTCTCTTTCTGATTTACTTCACTAAGTATGATCATCTCTAGGCCCATCCATACTGCTGCAAGTGACATCGTTTCATTTTTCATGGCCGAGTAGTATTCCATTGTTTGTCTATCTGTCTTTATGTCTGAATATATATATTTGTTATAGTTGAGTTGCTAAGTTCTGTCTGGCTCTTTTGCGACCCCATGGACTGTAGTTAGCCAGGTTCCTCTGTCCATGGAATTTCCCAGGCAAGAATACTGGAGTGGGTTGTCATTTCCTTCTCCAGGAGATCTTCTTGACCAAAGGATTGAACCTGCACCTCCTGCATCAGCAGGCAAATTCTTCACCACTAAATATTTACATATATATATAACATCTATCACATATATATATGTGATCACATCTATCATATATATATGATATATATATCACATCTTGTTTATCCGTTGATCTTTTGATGAGGTTTAGGTTGTTTCCATGCCTTTGCTCTTGTATATAGTGTTGCTATGAACATACGGATGCCTGTATCTTTTTGAATTATAGTTTTGTCTGGGTATACAGTCAGAAGTGGGATTACTGGATCCTATATCAACTCAAGTTTTAATTTTTTGAGGATGCTTTATACTGTTTTCCATAATGGCTGCAGCATTTTACATTCCCACCAATAGTGTAAGAGGGTTCCCTTTACTCCACACCCTCTCCAAAACTTATTATTTGTAAACTTTTTGAGCAGCATGAGGTGGTACCTCATCGTCGTTTTGATTTGCATTTCTCCAACAATTATGAATGATGGCCATTTTTTCCTGTGTGAGTTGGCCGTGTTTTAAATGTCTGGTTTAGTGCCCATTTTAGGGTGTCTTTTGGCAATGTTAGCTGGATGAATTCTGTACACTGCTTCTTTTCCTTGGCCACATATTTTATTAGTGAAAGTGTTCATTGCTCAATTGTGTCCAACTCTTTGTAACTCCATGGATTATAGCCCACCAGGATCCTCTGTCCACGGGCTTCTCCAGGCAAGAACACTGGAGCAGGTTGTTGTCCCCTCCTGCAGGGGATCTTCCCTACCCAGGGATCAAATCCACATTTCTTATGTCTCCTGCATGGCAGGCAGATTCTGTATTGTCTCAGTCACCAGGGAAGCTCACATCATCTTGTTGAAGCATTTAAACTTTACTGCTATTGGGACAGAATATCTTGTCCTCTATCCTCTTAGGTTCTTTGTCTGGAGTCTGCAAAGTAGACACACAAAGGGTAGATGAGCAGGAGAAAGAATTACATTTACAACTAGCCTTCTGTTTACATTTCCTAAGAAAGGAGGCCAGTGGGCTCTAGGCTAGATATTTACAATCAGCCTTCTGTTCCCACTTGGAGATGGAAATGACAGGAACAGAGTAAAGAGCTGGACTTTGCCTGCTGTGGAAACAGTAATTTAACAGTCACGGCAGGGACAGAAAGGGGCTAAACCCTGTGTGTGTAAAAGATCAAGAGGCCAAATATTTTCTATCTTGAGGGCACCGCACACGCACAGAAATTCTCCTTGGGGGGCAAAAAGATGGGGGCGCCATCCCATAATCGGTGATGTCCAGGCCCCCACAGGCCTGTGTGCTGGAATCCATCTAGGAAAAAAGCTGAGCACACTTGTGGAGAGGGTGCTAGGGCAGGGCAGGTAATTAGCCAAAGGCAAACAAAGACAGGAAGAACTACCCTGTACAGATGATTTAACAGTCTCTTTACCGGGCTCCTCCTCCTTTGGGAGGACGCCCACAGCCTTCCTCTTGGGTGTGAACTCTGCCTGGCTTCTGCCTTAACCAAACAAACCTCTGTGTGCTCCCCCATGACTGTGCTGTGTCTTCAGTAATACACGTTTATCATATTTTTAGTTTTTGCCTCCTGGTGAAATGCATTTTTTACTGGAGGCAAAAGCCAGGAAAACCTTGTTTCTGGTTTCTAGCTGCTGGTGGACTAGAGATCAAGATTCCTGATTTTTCACCCAGGCCACTTGGGTCCAATTCCTGGGCAGAGAACTAAGCCACTCCTCATGGTTTTCTCTCTCCAAGATCATTGATGCTGAAGCCCGGGATTTCAAGGTAAACTGCAGGTCTCCCCAAACTGCTGGCTGGGGACTTCTGCCTTTCTCTCTCCCTCGAGAACTTGCTTACTCTCCCTCTCTGCTCTGTTCTCTTTCCAAGACCCACAGGGCTGAATCTAGGTCCATTCAGTGAAGGAGCCCTAGTTGTGTTTCTCTCTCTCCTCTCCTCTTTCTCTTGTTCTGCCTGAACTACAACTCCCGGCATGTCCCTCGCTCAAGCAGTGCCTCCTCATCAGCTTCTGAGAAACACCCCAGGAATCAGAGCTGGGCGCCTGCTGCCACCAGCAGCAAATTGCTCCCTGCTATGTTGTTGTTCAGTTGCTCAGTCGTGTCTGAGTCTTGCGACCCCAAGGACTATAGCCAGCCAGGCTCCAAGTTCTCTTGTTCCTCCAGATTCTTCTGTACTTTTAAGATACTGTATTTGTAAAAAGAAAAAAAGGTTAACAATCATTTGCCATCACATGGTTGCCACAAACCTTCAATTTATAAGAAAAGGCAGTATCTTTGAGGCACAATCTTTGAGTGTATGTTTGTGCTTGTACATGTATAGGTATCTGTACAGATTTAAAATATAAGTATAATTAATGCACAAATATGTATTTATATAAAATGCACAAATATGCATTTATACAAAAGCTGTGTATTGAAATATATATTTGAATATTCACTCTTTGTCTGAAATTCAGTATATGTAGGTGTTTTGTATTTTTATTTATTAAATCTCTCACTTCTTGCTGTCTGTGTATACTCTCTGCATTTTATTCACTTCTTAGAAGGGTGTTAGTCATTTGGGGTTAGATGCCACCCTAAAAGCACAGGTATAGGAGTAAGAAGGTAGTCAGTGAGCACCATGCAGTCAGGGTTGTTGTCATCTTGAGGTGCTGGAAGGAAAATTGTAAGGTTAAGATGATTATATCAAGCCAAAGTGACACTGGGTGAAGGGAGTTACCGCACCTCCTAAGAGGCCAGTTGACTCAGAACAGTGTCAAGTATGACAGAATTTAAGAGATTCAGTTGGGTGAGCAACAGAAATAGGCAGAGACCATAGTTACAAGTTCTTCAGGCAGCAGGACACCATCTGGAAGGGAACCTTATCTTTTCATGGACGCCATAAGAAGGGAGTTGTTCATCCTTATTTTCAAAACAGACGATCTTTGTCTCAATGGTTAGGACAGATTATCTGTGAGAGTCAGACAGGCTGTCTTAGTTCACACAAAGTTCAAGCTGAACCACAAATAAGCCAAAATGACTTCCCCACTCCTCAATCAGTTCAGTTCAGTCGCTCAGTCATGTCCGACTCTTTGTGACCCCATGAACCGCAGCACGCCAGGCCTCCCTGTCCAGCACCAACTCCCAGAGTCCACCCAAATCCATGTCCATCGAGTCAGTGATGCCATCCAACCATCTCACCCTCTATCGTCCACTTCTCCTCCTGCCCTCAGTCTTTCCCAGCATCAGGGTCTTTTCAAATGAGTCAGCTCTTTGCATCAGGTGGCAAAAGGATTGGAGTTTCAGCTTCAACATCAGTCCTTCCAATGAACACCCAGGACTGATCTCCTTTAGGATGGACTGGTTGGA